>NC_134272.1:13644578-13789578 GCF_031893055.1 Leptodactylus fuscus | reverse complement strand
GGCCTGGTGCCCCCCCATGGGAATTTTTTCGGATTATATGGGGACAACGAGGGTCATGTATCAATGTTCGCTTGGTTTTGTTGTGAATAGAGATAGACGATTTGGTTTGCGTTTTTACCAGTCTATAGGTAATAATGGGGGACTCTCGGAACTGATAACTCTCCCATTGCATCCAACAGGATGGTGAATCATAGAAGATGGAAATGGATCCATATGTAGTTGTCATGATGAAAATGACAACAGCGCTTATGCTACTTGGGATAGGTCATCGGTATCCGATTGGTGGTTGTCCGACACCCATCATTTTGGGGATGGCTGCAGCCTCTTTGCTGAATACTAAGCACAGCCCCTCACTTTGTGCAGTAGGTGTACTTGGCATTGACTCAGCCCCATTCACTTGAATGGCATTGAGCTTCAAGCAGACCAAGTAGAATTACTTTAGGAGGTTTTCCATAGAAAAAATACCCAAACAATTTCCATTCATTATTTTTTTTAAAGATAATGTGAACACGGTCACGGCCAAACCTGATAAATCACAGTTAATACAGGTACACGGCCACGGCTGACCACTCAGGAGCCCCACAGTCTTGTCGAGTGCTGGCTTTGTCAGGGTAGCTAATACTTTGTCAACTTTGCTGTTCCTTAAACCCGGCTCACCTCGTGTCAAGGCAGTGTTTGAGATTTAGGCGTTCACGTGGAGGACTGGTCACTTGAACAGTTCAGAAGAAGACCCTGTGCCGTCCCTCCACTCTCCTGAGAGCTCGTGTTAGAAATGTGGCGGAAAATTGGATATTCTCTCCGCAACGAAAAAGCTAATGTTCCACCCCAGCTGCTTCAGCTGAGAACAGCTTGAGCCAGGAGACGAGATGGGAGCTGGGGGTGCGAATAGGGATCCAAAAATGTCCCTTTAAAAACGAGCTGTACAATCCTTGTGTGAGAATGGGATCCCTTTAGAGTCCAGATTTTCATCTTGAGCTCATCCGTTGACAACATGGTAGATCTTCCCTTCTCTATCTGAGGTTTGACGTGTCTCAGTCTACTAAAGGGACATCTCGGACCATATAGTGTCAGGCTGCTTAGTATTAAAGGGGTCCTGCAAGCCCAACATACAACTTATTTTGCCACAGAAGGCTATGACCAGCTAGGCATATCCTCTAGAGTGGATGTGATATTACATGGCGACCATTCAGATGTATGACTATCCATATAATACAAGAATTGCTCAAGACCACTACCTTGTACTAAATGGTGTGTAGTGCGAGGGTCCTGAGCCGTCCATAGACTTTATATGAATCCATACTAGACCGCCGCTCACCGGAGAGAGACAGGCAGGACAGAAATGAAGGGACACAATGCTTAAAGGGCTATTCCATCTTAGCAATTTATTCCCTATTCACACAACAGATCAGTAGAGGTCTGACCACGCAGGACCCAACCGATCAAGAGAATGGGGGAGTTTTGTCTCTTACTGAATGGAGTGCTGGTTGGACAGCGCACATACCGCCCCATTAGTTTTAAAGGAATTCTACCATTAAAATCACATTTTTGTCAATCACATGTAGGAATAGCCTTTAGAAAGGCTATTCTTCTCCTACCTTTAGATGTCTTCTCCACGTCGTCTTTCTGTAGAAATCCCGGTTACATTGGTATGCAAATGAGTTCTCTTGTACTACTGGGGGCGGGTCCCAGCGCTCAAACAGCACTGGGGGCGTCCCCAATTCTGCGAGAGAACTCTCCAGCGCCGCCTCCATCATCTTCAGGACCGTCCTCTTCACGCATCCTCTTACAGTAAGTAAGCGGCCATTTTCTTGTGGCCTGTGGGGTTACGCAGTTAGCTCTGCCCGAGGCTTAGAAGTTTGACCCCCAGCGCTGGAAGAAGACGTGTGAAGAGCCCGTTCCTGAAAAAGATGGAGGCGTCGCTGGAGAGTTCTCTTGCAGCATTGTGGATGCTCCCAGTGCTGATTGAGCCCTGAGGACCGCCCCCAGTGCTACGAGAGAACTCATTTGCATACAGAGAAAACCAGGATTTCTATGGAATGGCGGTGCAGAGAAGACATCTAAAGGTAGGAGTAGAATAGCCTTTCTTAAGAATTTCTTAAAAATTAGATTTTAATGGTAGAATCCCTTTAATGGAAGTGCCAGAGATGGTCAGGACTGTTGGAGCTTGTCGGGCAGACTGCCCACCTGTCCACTCAGAACTAAGGACAAAAATATCCCGTTCTCTTGATCAGTGGGGGCCTTAGTGGTCGGACCCCCACCCATCATCAAGATGTATCCCATCCTGTGGATTGGGGTTGGGAATGCTCCTTTTAAAGCTGAGTCCTTTGGTTCCTTCTGGGTGACCGAAAAAAGCAGCCCATGGCAGCTAAAATGGCTGGCATTGATATTTGCCAGACAGCCGCTTCCTGTCACAGATTCTGAAGACTGTCTGAAGTCGAGAGCAGACACGGCTGAGCTCACAAGAGAAAGAGCCTGCCTATAAGGGGTCATTTTTGGCTTCCCTTTTACATTGGAGGGGGCTAGTTCCCCAATAATTTCAAACGCATGGAAAAAATGACTATCCGGAGTCTTTGATGTCCCCCTTATTAGCACACGTTAAGTATTAACACAGTATTGGCAATTCTTCAATGTTGGAAAGTCTCTCCTCGAAAGGAAACCTTGAAGAATATGGATCCTGTAGTAATGTAACTTTTTGAAGTTGCGTGTAAAAATTCCTGGATGGCGGGCGTCTGTGCCTGCAGCGCGGTCATTATAGCCCTATACGAGAGCAGACATCAGACTGACGGATCTTCTCATCAGTCCCGGTCATCAGACTCCTATGAAATCTACAGTTCTTTTCCTAAAATCACGTGCGGTAATTGGCGGTGGTTTCACGCAGCTCTTCAGAATTTTATTGAAATAACCGTGGAAAATTATATTTTGGTGAACGCTCATGTTCATAATTAAGAGAGACCCCGCTGCAGACCTGAATGTGAATCCTGTCGGTGATTAGCGGGGAGAGCGCCCTTGTGTGTGGGTGGCATTTGGGGAACCCTGGGGTCCAGAAAGTGAATAGGCTCAAAAATCGAAGCCCCTTTGCAAATAGATTTGATTAAGAATCTCCCCTCGTTTTGTGTATGCAGCTTGTATAAGGATCTGTGTGTCTCTGTGGTTACAAACTTATGTTATAGGTTAGGTTGGACCCCCAGGAAGCAGATTATACAAGACTAGTCTGTAGTGTATAACTATGGCGGTACACAGGTCTGATTCAGGAAACGGGAGGAGAGTGTGGACGTAACATGGAGAATGTGGACGTAACGTGCCGCAACTCCTGAATCCACTCTGTGACTTTAGAGCTGGTGTGACGGGTAAGGTCTACTAAGGGGTCAGTATACGGAGTGTGGGGACCATTAAAGGGGCGCTATACTATGTTAGGGGGCAGTATATTGTATGTGGGCCACTAAGGGAGTATTATACTTTGTGTGAGTGTCCTAGAGGTGCAGTATATTGTGTATAGGGCCATTAAGGGAGCCTTGTACTGTCTAAGGGAGCACTAAGGAGGCAGTATACTGTGTGTGGGGGCTCTAAGGAGGCAGTATACTGTGTGTGTGGGCTCTAGGGGGGCAGTATACTGTGTGTGTGGGCTCTAGGGGGGCAGTATACTGTGTGTGTGGGCTCTAGGGGGGCAGTATACTGTGTGTGTGGGCTCTAGGGGGGCAGTATACTGTGTGTGTGGGCTCTAGGGGGCCAGTATACTGTGTGTGTGTGTGGGGGGGGGGGGGGGGCTCTAGGGGGCAGTATACTGTGTGTGTGGGCTCTAGGGGGGCAGTATACTGTGTGTGTGGGCTCTAGGGGGCCAGTATACTGTGTGTGTGTGTGTGTGTGGGGGGGGCTCTAGGGGGCAGTATACTGTGTGTGTGGGCTCTAGGGGGGCAGTATACTGTGTGTGTGGGCTCTAGGGGGGCAGTATACTGTGTGTGTGGGCTCTAGGGGGGCAGTATACTGTGTGTGTGGGCTCTAGGGGGCCAGTATACTGTGTGTGTGTGGGGGGGCTCTAGGGGGCAGTATACTGTGTGTATGGGCTCTAGGGGGCAGTATACTGTGTGTGTGTGTGGGCTCTAAGGAGGCAGTATACTGTGTGTGGGGGCTCTAGGGGGGCAGTATACTGTGTGTGTGTGGGCTCTAGGGGGCAGTATACTGTGTGTGTGTGGGCTCTAGGGGGCAGTATACTGTGTGTGTGGGCTCTAGGGGGCAGTATACTGTGTGTGTGGGCTCTAGGGGGCAGTATACTGTGTGTGGGGGCTCTAGGGGGGCAGTATACTGTGTGTGGGGGCTCTAAGGGGGCAGTATACTGTGTGTGGGGGCTCTAGGGGGGGCAGTATACTGTGTGTGGGGGCTCTAGGGGGCAGTATACTGTGTGTGGGCTCTAGGGGGCAGTATACTGTGTGTGTGTGGGCTCTAGGGGGCAGTATACTGTGTGTGGTTGGGCTCTAGGGGGCACTATACTGTGTGGGAAGGATCTAAGGGGCCGGTATACTGAGTATGAGGTCATTAAGTCTCCTGACCCTTAGTGTCCTACACACAGTATAATTTATGTAGGACACTAAGGGGTCAGTATACAATGTGTGGGGCACTGAGTGCACATTATACTGTATCTGGGGTCACTACAGTTATCATATATTAGAATTATGACAATGTATAAATCAGCCTATGTTCTATATTTAGTAGAGTATGAGGCGCCAGATGAGCTGCAGCCTGTGCAGGGGTTTCCCGGCTGTCGCTCACTTACTGTTACTACAACGGGGTGATGAATACTTTGTGTTGTTTCATGCTGTATTTTTCTGCTGATGCCCAGGGCATAGCTCATAGCCACATGGGTAGTGGTAAGCAAAACAGAGTGAGGACAAACTTGCAGGAGGGCGCAGACCATCAGTTACATAAAGGTCAGTGCTGGAAAGATGGCGGCCTGTGTACAACCATACACCCAAGAGCAAGATTATAGCATGGGAATGAGGGTCCCAGCCCCGACCTCCACAAGTCACGTCTCCATTATCAGACCTCTACTGTGACCATTCCAAGGAGCCGGCGCAGTGCAGTATTGTTGCTCCGAGACCCTTGTTTGGGTTCGCTATGGGGCTATTGTTTGGATTGGGCGGTCTGTGATGCTGCTTTATTGTCCATAGCCATATCGCCTACTATGTGAACCAAACAAATGCATGGGGACCTAAGAAGGCAGTACTAAGGGTGCATTATAGGGAGGGGGCAGGCATGGCTTTGCTTGGACTCTCAGAAATTCAAAATGTGCACCCGGATTACAGAGCTGCTGCGTGGATACACCAATGGGACGGTTGTGCGGGTGCTGTGTGTCAGTATAATGTGATGGTCCGTGTCCCACTTAGACCTTGATCTAGCCAGGAATGTCCCCATGTCACATGTGAAGGGGGCAGGTTATTTAAGATATATATATATATATATATATATATATATATTAGTCTTGGTCATGTCCAAGGGGTAGGTCAGCGAGGGCAGCAGTAGGTGCACTTGCCACTATCTTCTCTATAGGATCCTATTACTCAGTAGGGTTAATGCAGTCAGGCCTGGCACATGACCCGGTTGTGCAATTCGCAGTGACTTCTTGAATTCCCCTCACAACTTTCGGGATAGATCTTGAGGAAATGGATTTACTGTACGTGTTTGCCGTTTTGTGCGTGTGTTGGTTACTTTTAAGAATTGATATTGTATTGCTGTATTTCACTGACCTCACTCCCAATATATTGCTGCTGTAAATGAGACACAGTGACCACCGTATTTCTTCCTCCTGATCTCCTAGCTTATGAATAGAATACCGGAATAATAGTAAAGACTGACACACGAAAGGAAGAATATCTCTTGTGTACACTTGTGTCTGATTGTTCTAAGGGGGATTCCGTTCATAGAAACTTGTTGATTGATGGGGGTCTGATCACTGTGACCCCCACCAATCACAAGAAGTGGGGTACAAAGCACCTCAGTGTTTATTGAAGCATTACATCAGTCCCCATTTAAAGGGATACTACCATTAAAATCAAATTTTTTGTAGATCACACGTAGGAATAGCCTTAAGAAAGTCTATTCTTCGCCTACCTTTAGATGTCTTCTCCGCGTCGCCGCCGTTCGGTAGAAATCTGGGTTTTCGTCTGTATGCAAATGAGTTCTCTCGCGGCATGGGGGGCGGTCCTCAGCGCTCAAACAGCACTGGGGCATCCCAATGCTGCAAGAGAATTCTCCATCTTCTTCAGGAACGGCCCCTCTGCACGTCTTCTTCCGGCGCTGGGGGTCAAACTTCTAGGCCTCGGGCAGTGCCGACTGTGCATACCGGGCCACAAGAAAATGGCCGCTTACTTACTTTAATTCATCAGATTCGCCATAGACAGCTGTCCCTCTCCGTCAGTCCATTCACAGCCATTCACTTCTCAACTTCGACAGTAAGGGGTAACTTTCTGTGACCAGAATCCCCCTTAAAGCTGATACATTGTACATCTGTACTGATACATCATAGCACACCGACACTTAAAGGGGTTGTCCAGGGTTTAAAGCAAACTCTGGTGGCCAAGGTAGGTGGAAACCAAAAAAAACAACAAGAAAAATGTCTTACCTGCCTATTCTCAGTTCTCTGCTGTCGTTCTTCTTGTGCTGGGTCAGCCATGTTGTAAAATGAGAGAGAATGACATGGCCGCTGAGTGGCCTCGGTGATGTCCTAAATATACGTCAGCGGTTTCTTACCAGCGATTGGCCTCAACGATATGAGAAAGGGAGCTGGGCCTGGCGACACAGTGTTGGGGATAGAGTCCAAATCCCCTTTAAATGATTATAATTCCCCTTTAAATGATACCATTGACTGACAGCTAGCTGGTAAAGTCTATTAGAAGGTTGCAGAACCCTGTAATTGTCTCATGCATGGATGGTGCCAAAAAATTAGGACAACCCCCCCCCCCTACCCCTACCCAAAATAAAGTGAAAAAATGAGTGAATGCAGCCGATCGGAGCAGCGCTCTCTTACAAGGCTTCGGTCCCAGGCTTTTGTGCTGTAATTAAATCCCTCAGACAGACCTCGCAGGAAAGGGGCTTCCGTTTGGCCGCGGTGGGCCGCGTTTACGGGGCAGATAATGTTAGTCTGCTGCAATGAAAATGACTTTATTAGCGGTGGGAGGTGCCGGCTCGCTTTATGATTCCTCCATTCCAGGCCTTAGACGAACTCCTCCACCTTCTGTAGGGACCCGATGAAGCTTTCAGGACAAGGGCCCTTGTTTGTGCCCACACGGGCAGAATGCAAAAAAGGCCCCTGGGGATCAGTTGTGCAATGGCCTTCTGTTTTGTTTTTGGAGAGGGGGCATGGATTAGAGCATAGAATGTATTACTAGAAAACCTTACACCCCCTTATATTCCAAATATTCCAAAGCAACATGGTAACTAGACTTAAAGGGGTTCTCCGGGACTATGATATTGATCCTCAGTATTAAATTGATAGACTCGTATTTGGTATTCTGACACCCGGCTCCCCTGCCAGTATGCTTGGGTGAGCTCCATTTCCTCTTCTTAAGCCATAGTGTGACTCAGTCCCATGCAAATGAATGGGGCCAAGCTGCAATACCAAGCCCAGCCACTATACAGTGTATGGTGCTGTGCTTGTCCTAGTGCTGAAATCCCTCCAGTCAGCTGACCTGTTGGAGTCCTGGTTGTCAGACCCCCCCCCTAATCTGATACTGATGCCATATCCTAAGGACAGGTGAACACTTTCATAGTCCTAGAGAACCCCTTTAAATAGGTTGTCTCATTTTGGGACAACCACTTTATGGAAATGTCTCCCCGGCTCAAGAAGTGTTAGGAGTCGGTGCAATCTTGAATTGTAATTTTAACATGTGAATAGAATTCTAGAATTGCAGTTAAGACTGACCGCAAGGTAAATCAAAACAGGATGTGACGGCAATCTGTGGCTATCAGGCAGAAGTAATCGATTGATTTTAGTTTCCTGCACCATATAGTCAGATTATACCGCCCTGTACTTAGGCCAGGGGTCAGCAACCTTTGGCACGCCAGCTGCTGTGGAACTACAACTCCCAACATGCTCCATTCACTTCCATGGGAGATCCAAGAACACCAGAGCGAGAGTGCATGCTGGGAGTTGTAGTTTTACAACAGCTGGAGTGCCGAGGGTTGCCTACCTTTGATTTAGGCCCCGATAGGCGGTGTGTGACCCCTCCTCTTACTTCTGTCTCTTTCTCTTCCAGTCGTGGCATTCCTTGTGGCTTTCCACCAAAACAAGCAGCTGATTGGAGATCGGGGATTGCTGCCATGCAAGCTGCACCTAGAGAACATCAAGAAGTACTTTGGGGGCAAAATCGGCATAGAAGCCCTAAGCCACGCGCCCACCGTTCTCTGGCTGCTGGACTGGTCCACCATGGATACCCACCTGGATAATATCGCTCTGCTTGGCCTGGTGATCTCCGCTGCCATTGTGATAACTGGGTGCGCCAACATGATCATGATGGGCACGCTGTGGGCTCTCTACCACTCTGTAGTGAGCGTGGGACAGCTTTGGTGAGTGTACGCCAGTGTCGTGGTAGAGCAGAGAATTGTCTGTTGTCATTTATTGTTTTTTTGCTCTGCTAATCCTCCTGGAAATGTTTGACTGAAATACTGTAGTAGCTGAGCGTCACCATTCCCCTTGTCAGTGCAGCATGTCCGATACACTGTGCCAAGTGCAAAGGGAATGGTGGCACCAAGTTATCTATTCATTCATACAGTGACTGTACCAGCAGAATAGTGAGCGCAGCTCTGGAATATAATACAGGATAAGTAATGTAATGTATGTACACAGTGACTGTACCAGCAGAATAGTGAGCGCAGCTCTGGAATATAATACAGGATAAGTAATGTAATGTATGTACACAGTGACTGTACCAGCAGAATAGTGAGCGCAGCTCTGGAATATAATACAGGATAAGTAATGTAATGTATGTACACAGTGACTGTACCAGCAGAATAGTGAGCGCAGCTCTGGAATATAATACAGGATAAGTAATGTAATGTATGTACACAGTGACTGTACCAGCAGAATAGTGAGCGCAGCTCTGGAATATAATACAGGATAAGTAATGTAATGTATGTACACAGTGACTGTACCAGCAGAATAGTGAGCGCAGCTCTGGAGTATAATACAGGATAAGTAATGTAATGTATGTACACAGTGACTGTACCAGCAGAATAGTGAGCGCAGCTCTGGAATATAATACAGGATAAGTAATGTAATGTATGTACACAGTGACTGTACCAGCAGAATAGTGAGCGCAGCTCTGGAGTATAATACAGGATAAGTAATGTAATGTATGTACACAGTGACTATACCAGCAGAATAGTGAGCGCAGCTCTGGAGTATAATACAGGATAAGTAATGTAATGTATGTACACAGTGACTATACCAGCAGAATAGTGAGCGCAGCTCTGGAGTATAATACAGGATAAGTAATGTAATGTATGTACACAGTGACTGTACCAGCAGAATAGTGAGCGCAGCTCTGGAGTATCATACAGGATAAGTAATGTAATGTATGTACACAGTGACTGCACCAGCAGAATAGTGAGCGCAGCTCTGGAGTATAATACAGGATAAGTAATGTAATGTATGTACACAGTGACTGCACCAGAAGAATAGTGAGTGCAGCTCTGGAGTATAATACAGGAGATGTAATGTAATGTATATCACAGTATAGGATAAATAATGTATGTCGTGGCTGAAGGTTGTATATAGATTATACAGTATATAATTGGTATATGAACGTACCTTTTAAGCCTAATTTGCATAAATCTAAAGTACCCCTTTACTGCACCTGCAGTGTAGTAGTAATATCATGTCCCGCCATGAGCAGCTGCTACTCCATCCCACTTTAGCCAGATTCCCAGACAGTACCAGATCCCGGGCCATTGTCACACAGCGTACATGAAACTGGAAATTAGATTTTTTTTATTTAAATTTTTTGCCGAGAAGGAAAACCCAGTTGAAGTCTTTTCATTGCTGGCGATCACTGGTGCGTGCTTGTGCCTTTCATTACACGGCGGCCACGGGTCAGTGGCGAGGACGGCACATTATTATTGTGCATACACTGTAACATACTGCCCCATGATGGGCAGATTTATCAGGGTGTGCTCCTATGTTATGTAGAGTCGGCACCGCTCCCATACCTGCTGACTGATCCGTCACTGCACCCACCTGCTCACCAGCCAGGCTTCAGATTGCCGTTACTAGCTCACCTGAGTGCTTGCGCCTTTGCTTCTACCTGCCATGCCTGGCCGGTCACAGGTGAGACATGTTTTTGAGCTTAATCCCATTCTCTTTGAACATATATTATTGGGGAGAACTGTATTGTCATAGAAGGCTGTTTACTGGCAGAATGAAAATGTGCAGCGACCTGTAGCTGCCCGTCAGGGATCAGCCTAGATTTATGGTGAGATGGACATTAAGCCCGTTGGATTGAGTCGTACATTTGTACCATTTTCATAAGACATTGTAAATGAGATATAGAGTAAGTTCACATTATTTTTTAGAGAACAATTACAGTAAAACTTTTTTTGCATAAGCAGAACAGTGAGCGCAGCTCTGCAGTATAATACAGGATCAGTACAGGATAAGTAATGTAATGTATGTACACAGTGACTGCACCAGCAGTATAGTGAGTGCAGCTCTGGAGTATAATACAGGATGTAACTCAGGATCAGTACAGGATAAGTAATGTAATGTATGTACACAGGGTCTGTACCAGCAGAATAGTGAGTGCAGCTCTGGAGTATAATACAGGATAAGTAATGTAATGTATGTACACAGTGACTGTACCAGCAGAATGGTGAGTGCAGCTCTGGAGTATAATACAGGATAAGTAATGTAATGTATGTACACAGTGACTGTACCAGCAGAATGGTGAGTGCAGCTCTGGAGTATAATACAGGATAAGTAATGAATGTACACAGTGACTGTACCAGCAGAATAGTGAGCGCAGCTCTTGAGTATAATACAGGATGTAACTCAGGATCAGTACAGGATAAGTAATGTATGTACACAGTGACTGTACCAGCAGAATAGTGAGTGCAGCTCTGGAGTATAATACAGTATAAGTAATGTAATGTATGTACACAGTGACTGCACCAGCAGAATAGTGAGCGTAGCTCTGGAGTATAATACAGGATGTAACTCAGGATCAGTACTGGATAAGTAATGTAATCTATGTACACAGTGACTGTACCAGCAGACTAGTGAGCACAGCTCTTGAGTATAATACAGGATAAGTAATGTAATGTATGTACAGTGACTGTACCAGCAGAATAGTGAGCACAGCTCTGGAGTATAATACAGGATGTAACTCAGGATCAGTACAGGATAAGTAATGTAATGTATGTACACAGTGACTGTATCAGCAGAATAGTGAGCGCAGCTCTGGAGTATAATACAGGATGTAACTCAGGATCAGTACAGGATAAGTAATGTAATGTATGTACACAGTGACTGTACCAGCAGAATAGTGAGCTCAGCTCTGGAGTATAATACAGGATGTAACTCAGGATCAGTACAGGATAAGTAATGTAATGTATGTACACAGTGACTGTACCAGCAGAATAGTGAGAGCAGCTCTGGAGTATAATACAGGTTAAGTAATGTAATGTATGTACACAGTGACTGTACCAGCAGATTAGTGAGCGCAGCTCTGGGGTATAATACAGGATAAGTAATGTAAAGTATGTACACAGTGACTGTACCAGCAGAATAGTGAGCGCAGCTCTGGAGTATAATACAGGATAAGTAATGTAATGTATGTACACAGTGACTGTACCAGCAGAATAGTGAGCGCAGCTCTGGAGTATAATACAGGATAAGTAATGTAATGTATGTACACAGTGACTGTACCAGCAGATTAGTGAGCGCAGCTCTGGAGCATAATACAGGATAAGTAATGTAATGTATGTACACAGTGACTGTACCAGCAGATTAGTGAGCGGTGCTCAGATTTGGGTTCTGTTATTGTGGTAATTGGTGGCGCTGTCCACTAGTGTACATTACAGCCATTACTATTCTTCATCCTGAGCCTTTTTGAATACAGAAATGACAGTAAGCACAGTCTGTACATCAGTAGGACAGTTTACCAGGACCAGTATCTCTACTGCCTTACAATTGTACAAGTATATACACCCCACCGTCATGTATTCCCAGTACATACATATACATGCGGCTTCTGCGTATTTACAGGATGCGCACATACATAATAGAACGCACAGCGCCTCGTTTCTCGGTTAATTGCCCGTTCCTACCTCCTTTTATGTGTCCCTTCTGTTTGGCCCGGCGAACAGAGCCGCCTTTGTTTTAATTCTTGTTTTTCACAGACTGGAGATAGAAAACAAAAAGAGAAGCAGATTATCCGCGAGACTTTTAAAGTCAATGTACAGGGCTCATAGGGGGTCATCCTTCCTGCAAAGGAAGAAGCTTTGGGGATACTTCCTGTATCACTGGTGAGAGAAGAGGGGATCAGTTTCAAAGCCAAACTCACATGTCCCCTCTTCCTTCCAGAACACTGGCTATACGGTGCCAACGGCATTGTTCCAGCAGCTGAAGGGTGCACAATTGCCTTGACAGCCCAATACCTAAGGATTGAAGGAAATGTATAGGACAGAAGGCTGAAATGCAGTGTCTGTATATTGAATGTCCCAATATTGTCCATTACTTCCCCTATTATGTATATTTACATGGCCTTTCCACTATTTCGTATCTTTTAACACGCTACTGAAAGGGAACCCCGATTAGTTGCAAAAAGCAAAGACGCTCATAATCCAGACTTTCAGAACGCCGAATATTTCAGATCACTCTCATTACCTCAATAGACCTCTGAGGCTTTCTCATTACCTGGGGATCCGGATACTGGTCAGTCTAATTTCCTCAATGGACACCCATTTTGTTCTTCTCTTTCCCTTGCTGGACTTTCTAATAGATGTCATTCTCATTTTATCGATGGACTCCCAGGATGTCATTCTCATTCCCTCACTGGACCCTGATAGTTGTCATCCTCATTTTCTCGATGACATTCAGGTTGTTCTTCTCTTTCCCTTGATGGGCCTTTTGATGCATCTTATTTTCATTCCCTTCAATGGGCCACCTGATGGAGGTCATTCTCATTTTATCGATAGACTCCCAGGTTGTCTTTCTTATTCCCTCAGTGTACCCCCAGATCCCTCCTTCGATATACACCCTGATAGAGATCATTCTCCTTTCCTCAATTCTCTCCCTGATGGAAGTCATACTTATTCCATTGATGGGCCTCCCCCGATGGCGATCATTCTCATTCCCTTGATATACTCACCTGAGGAGATTATTCTCATTTTTTCGATGGACCTCCCTTGTGGAGCTCATTCTCATCCTCTCGTTGGACCCCCTCCTAATGGAGGTCATACTCCTTTCCTCCCTGGACCCCTTGATGGAGATCATGTGGTTGGTGGACCTCTGATTATTCCATTGATGGTCCCCCTCAGAGAAGTCATCCTCATGCTCTTACTAGACACCCTGTTGAAGGTCATTCTCGTTCCCATAATGGACCATTGATGGAGGTCAATTCTCTTTATGGAGCCTCTAATTCATTCACTCTTCCACCCTATCATATAGGTCATTCTCATTCCATCGATGGACTTCCTGATGGAGGGCATTCTCATTCCTTGATGGACTCCCTAATTCATCCTTTTGATAGTCCCCCATTGAAGGCCTTTTATATTTCATCAATGGACACCCTGATGGTGTTCATTCTGTTGTTGGACCCCTGATTCATTCCCTCGATGGTCCCCTTCACAGAGGTCATCCTCATGCTGTTGCAAGACACCCTGTTGAAGGTCATTCTCAATCCCTCGATGTAACCCTGATGGAGGTCATTCTTTTGATGGACCCCCTAGTTCATCCACTCTGCCTCCCCTTCATGGACGTCATTGTCATTGCATCAATGGACCTCCTGATGGAGAGCATTCTCATTCCGTTGATGGACTCCCTGATACATCCTATTGATAGTCCCCCATTGAAGGTTTTTCTCATTCCCTCATTGGACACCCTGATGGTGTTCATTCTGTTTATATACCCCTGATTCATTCCCTCGATGGTTTCCCTCACAGAGGTCATTCTCATTCTGTTGCTGGATCTTCTGTTGAAGCTCATTCTCAATCACTCAATGGATCCCTGATGGAGGTCATTCTTTTGATGGACCCCCTACTTCAACCACTCTACCTCCCCTTCATGGACGTCATTGTCATTGCATCCATGGACCTGCTGATGGAGATCATTCTCATTCCCTTGATCAACTCCCTGATTCATCCTTTGGATGGTTCCCCAATGGACATCTTTCTCATTCCCTCAATGGCAACCCTGATGGACGTCATTCTCATTCCCTTGACTATACTCATGCTACCCATTTTCTTCTCACTTTTCATTTTAGTGATCAGATATTTGTAAAAGTTCAATTATGTGACAAATCCCTTTAAATCTTCTTCCTTCAGTCAGAACTGGTATGACTTTGTGTGCTAAGTCCTGTAATGTATCCCAGTGTCTGTGGATTTCCAGCATCAGCACAATATTCCTCCCCCGGGGGTAAGACGAATGAAGAAGCACTGCTTGCTGCTTGCCATTCACATCTTTTGATCTGGCCCTTGCATAACTTGACAAAAGCCAATTTCCACAATGAAAACCATTGGCTGCAGGCCATTTATAGAGATAACCAAATCAGGCACCAGTCCGCCTCCCAGTGTCCTGGAGAAATAGGCCAAAGATCCTGGCAGTCAATAGGATTTAATGAGATAATTCACTTTCCGTTTCTCTTCCTTGTATGGGAAAGTTTAATCGTTTTTATACTTTTTCTGTCCACTGTCGAGTTCTCTTGTCCCGGGGTCTTCACCTCATGGACACGTTATAAAATGACATTATCATGATGGTTATAGAACAGGGAAGCACCCCTCGGCAGTAGCAATGTAACTTTGTATCGCCATACTCAATCTGGCCATAGACATCAGATTTTTCTGCAAAGATACTGGTGATTTTGACTGTATTGTGCATGTCTGGTAGACACCTATCACAATGAACTCTAACATGTAAGAATCTAGGGGACATTCTCTGCTTTTGGTTATTTTAAAGAGTTTTGACCCTCTAAACCTGTATCAGAAAAAATCTGATTAATAAAGCAAGCGGAGATATGTAGGGGCATAACTTGAGTGGATGCAGTCGCACTCAGGCCCAGAAGCCTTAGGGGGCACAGAAGCCCTGGCATAATTTAAGTTGTTCACAATGGTCTTATCTACCACTGGGTTCATAAGCCTGGGGGCCAACAGGTCACCCTCAACACAGAAAAGGCGATTAAACTTCTTTGATCACCTTTCTCAATCCCTCTGATCTCTGGCATTTTGCACATTGTAAATTTATTACCCCTGTCCTCTGGTGAGCGGGAATGAGAAAATTTATAACACTTAACCTTCTACTGTCAAAAAAGTGAAAATTAACCTTTTCATTTCACATGGAGCAACTGGTCAGAGTATAGTTACGGACGGATTCTGGGCTGGGGGGGTTGATTTGTAGCTCAAATGGGGAGAAATTTGTTGTGGGGGGCCCAAGCTGGACTTTTGCACCTAGTTACCCCACTGGAGATATGGATAGGAAGATTACTACCAAGCTACATATGATGGCATCATGGTATAGACACTTGTCACACTACTATGGATCTGATCTCTGCTTTGCCTTTGGTCATTTTCTCTTCCTAAACTTATATTCAGAAAAATCTGATTGATATAGCAAACAGAGATGAGGATAGGAGGATTTCTACCAAGTTGGTTTGGATGGCCGTACAGAGTAGACACTTGCATCGCAGAATTCTGACTCATATGGATCTGATGGTTATCCTCTGCCTTTTGCCATTTTCTCCTCTTAAACGTATATTCAGAAATATCTGATTAATAAAGCAAACATGGATGAGAATAAGAGGATTGCTATCAAGCTGCTTATCATGGCTGCACAGGGTAGACACTTGTCACACTGATTTCAGACTAACATAGATCTGATCTACATCCTCTTCCTTTGGTTAGTTTCTCCTCCTAAAGTTCTGTCCTCAAAAATCTGATTAATAAAGCAAACAGAGATGAGGATGGGAGGATTTCTACCAAGCTACGTATGATGGCAGTATGGGGTAGACACTGTATTCAGACTCGTATGGATCTGGTCGATATTCTCTGTTTTTTGTTATTTTAAACAGTTTTTCTTTCTAAATTTAGCCTAAGAAAAATCTGATTAGTAAAGCAAGCACTGATATGGATAGTAGGATTACTACCAAGCTACTTATGATGGCAGTATGGTGTGGACCCTTGTCACACCTTATTCAGTCTGCTATGGATCTGGTTGATATTCTCTGCCTTTAGTCATTGTCTTTTTCTAAACTTCCATCCATAAAAATCTGGTTAATAAAGCATACACAGATGAGACTAGGAGGATTGCTACCAAGCTTCTCATGATGGCAGTATGGTGTAGGACCTTGTCACATTGTGTTCAGTCTACTATGGGTCTGGTTGATATTCTTTGCTTTTGGTCATTTTCTCTTTCTAAACTTCCATCCAGAAAAATCTGATTAATAAAGCAAACACAGATGAGACTAAGAGGATTGCTGCCAAGCTTCTCATGATGGCAGTATGGTGTAGGCCCTTGTCATGTTCTGTTCAGTCTGCTATGGATCTGGTTGATATTCTTTGCCTTTGGTCATTTTCTCTTTGTAAACTTCCATCCAGAAAAAAATCTGATTAATAAAGCAAACATTGATAAGGTTAGGAGGATAACTACCAAGCTGCTTATGATGGTAGTATTGAGTAGACACGTGTCACTCTAAAGTCCAGCCCATATTGATCTCAAAGATATCCTCAGACATTCAGAAAAATCTGGTTACTAAAGCAGAGTTGAGGATAACAGGATTGCTACAAAGCTGCTGAGGCAGCTAGTTTTGGGTGGACGCTGTATCCAGGAGCCTATGGATCTGGTTGATATTTTCTGCCTTTGGTTAAGTTGAAAGTTTCTCTTTCTAAATTTCCGAAAAATCTAGTTAATAAAGCAAACCGAGATGAAGATAGGAGGATTGCTACCAAGCTTCTCAGGATGGCAGTGCAGGGTAGACACCTGTCCAATTATAGTGTCTCTTCTTAAATTGACATTAAGTTAAATCTGATTAATAAAGCAATAAGAGAATGGGATAGCAGAATCCCTATCAAACTGGGACAGGTCTGGGCTGACAATCTGGTTGCTATAGATAGACTCCATAACTACCGCAGGCTCTTTAATTGTGGTGCGGCAGTACTATCCTAAACTAGCCTCACATTACTCAAGTCTTCATCTCAAGGCAAAAAAACCCCAAGCAGGGTGAAGACAGTTATTGCTCAGCGTTATCCTTGGATACAGATACGGTGGAATTTATTATATTTTCAGAGACTTTGCAGATCTATTTCCAGCATTTTCTTTTCGTTTTTCTGTTGAGCGGTGACAGCGGAGGCGGCGCAGTATTTATAGAAGAAGAATAACATTGGGTCAAGTGAAAACTTCTTGTTCCAATACTGGCGTCCTCGTCCAAGTAACAACTGTGAGGTGTAGTGCCTGCCAGGAGCTGCTCTTATAAGGGTGTGTTCACATCTGCCTGCTTTTATCTCTTCTTCTGGTGTGTTGTAGGACCAGAAGAACGATTGAAACAGCCAATAAGGCCTAATCCGTCTTAAGACGGAGATCAACAGATCCCAAGGAGAGCCCATTGACTATGATAGGGTCTTTCAGGAATCTATTGCCATCGGCGTTTGGTTGTTAGCCAGTCTGTCCCTAGGAACTGGACTGTCAGATGTGACACACAGTTGGATTGTCCCTGAAGAAGAGCAGGTATGGTGGTGGTGTTCATCTCATCTCTTGCCCTTTATCTGGAAGACCCCTTAAAGACATATAGAAGTGATAAAGGAGGGGCTATAAGAGATCTGTCCATGCGATTGGCCCCCATGTAATACCACTTGTCACCTGCAGACCAGCTGTAGCCCCCCTCCCCTCCCCCGGGCAGCTGATGGCTGGAGGACCAAGACATATGGCCATCGGCTATCTTTAGAGAAGAGCTTGTACAGTATTAGAAAAACACTGAGGCGCCACACCTGGCCATAGGTTACATTTGTTGTTGCAACTCTGATCTGTTACAGTGAACGGGACTAAGGTGCAATACCACATACAACCTGTGAACATGTGTGGCGCTGTATTTGGACTGTATAGTACTGAAGATATAGATGAGACACTTGTGCCCTTGCATTACATGGATGTGAATTGGGTGGGTGCCATGTGTCTCTAGAATGGGGACCTGAACTGTCAACTTGTCTCATAGAAAATACTTCAGACTTGCCAATCCCTTTAAGCGTGCCATATCTGTAAAATGTGACAAGACTAAAATACCTACTAGTAGATGCTGACAACTTCTTCTCCCAACACCCACCATACTTGACTCCGTAGTAGGGTAAACTGCTGCAAGTCTCCTCTGGCACCATCTTAAAGGGGTTTTAAGACCCAGCCTTTAAATTAGAAAAAAAAAAAATGCGATACCTACTTCCGGACCCCAACTCCATCCTGCACTAGCTAGGCCAGACGTGAAGTGACGTTGCATCCAGTTGTTGGCCTTGTCACTCACATGTTGGGTTTGGTGATGTCATCAGTGATGTCATCAGTACCCTACAGGTGACTGGCCAATGTTTGGCTGCAGTGGTTACCCATGCTGCATCACTTCCAACCTGGCCAGCGGCGACTGGAGATAAAACAGAGGCCCTGACCTAGGGATGGAGGACCAGAGGCAGTACTTTACTCCCACACCCCAGGTTATCCATTTTGCCTTTCCCCCTGTGATCGAAAGGATCGTTCATAGTGAAATCCAACAAGCCTGGTACTTCTGTCCCTCAACATCTACCGTCAACACTTAACGTCACGTCCACGTCCGTCGGAGGACCAGAAGAAAAACAGAACAGAAAAATGGACGGACATGAACGGAGCCCCATTGACCATTATGGGGTTCATTGGTTGACTATTTTGTAGCACTTTTTTTTGTGAACTTAGCCTTAGATGGTTGGCTGGACCTAACGAAATTGATGGGTTCAGCCAACGTTAGTCTCACATGTATGACCAGCCTTAGCCTTTAGGACTCCTTCACCCCCCCCCCCCCCCATCCCTCGAAGTAAGTTTATCCCACGCTGTACACTCAGGGGTTAATCCCGACTCTTGTAATTGCAGAAACGAGTGTCCCAGATCTTAGAATTCCACAACCACAATAAAGTGAATCCAGGAACCAGACAAGTTTCATTTACTACCATTCTATGTTCGCTTCCTTCCCCCCCCCTCCAAAACCACGTTGGGTCTGCTCAGCCTTGGCAGCAACGGGAAACAGCTGTCTGAGATTGCCGCTGCCGGCACCACACACATTTCGGCGCTGCGAGACCCCCGGATTGAGTTTTGGATCCAAAGCGCTGTCTGATACGGACATTAGGTGCAAAGTTCACAGACGTCTTGAGTCTGCCCTGTAAGTGCGGCACTATCATATCATTACAGGACACCACATGGTCACATGTCCACCACCGCCCTGCCAGGATCGGGAGCAACGGCGCCGTCCCGGGAACTCCACAGAACGTCAGTGAAGAACTCGTATCCTCGGTTTTCTTTACGCCTTAAATTAAATGGTAACAGATGTAAAATAGACACGAGAGGCAGAAAAATCCCCAAACGCGGCCTGGTTATATGTGTGAGAAAGCCAGGCCAGACGTACAGATGTAGCAGAGCTGAGTTTGCGTCATCACCTTGCGCTGTCTGTGGTTTTACGCAGGACTGGCCCAACTTGGAGAGTTAAAATACTACACGGTGCAGTGACCGAGTTACATCAGAGAATCCTATCTATCTATCTATCTATCTATCTATCTGTCTGTCTATCGTCTATCTATCTATCTATCTATCTTCTATCTATCTATCTATCTATCTATCTATCTATCTATCTATCGTCTATCTATCTTCCTTCTATCTATCTATCTATCTATCTATCTATCTGTCTATCTCCTATCTATCTATCTATCTATCTATCTATCTATCTATCTATCTCCTATCTATCTATCTCCTATCTATCTATCTATCTATCTATCTATCTATCTATCTATCTATCTCCTATCTATCTATCTATCTATCTATCTATCTATCTATCTCCTATCTATCTATCTCCTATCTATCTATCTATCTATCTATCTATCTATCTATCTATCTCCTATCTATCTATCTCCTATCTATCTATCTATCTATCTCCTATCTATCTATCTATCTATCTATCTATCTATCTATCTATCTATCGTCTATCTATCTTCCTTCTATCTATCTATCTATCTATCTATCTATCTATCTATCTATCGTCTATCTATCTTCTATCTATCTATCTATCTATCTATCTATCTATCTATCTGTCTATCTCCTATCTATCTATCTATCTATCTATCTATCTATCTATCTATCTCCTATCTATCTATCTCCTATCTATCTATCTATCTATCTATCTATCTATCTATCTATCTATCTATCTATGTTCTCTACACATTTGCATTAGCCATAGACTATATTGCACTGAATACATCTAGACCTCACCATCGCAGACCACACTCGGCCTTGCTTGTGTCCTCACTACAAAGCCCTGAGCTTTCTCTTACAGAGTCCTCACTTCCAGACGGCCACTGTGAGTGTCATTTATGGTTTTCTATGGCCGAGCCTCATCGGTGTGCTCAGTGTCAGGCTGGAGCGGTAAAGCACAAGGGCCACGTTAGGGACTGTGAGGGGAGGGCATTAGCCATATACGATATATTAGACCAGTTTCAGGTGTAAAAAATACATTAAAAAGTCAAAAATTCGATTTCCGCTTCATTTTTCCATATTTGGAACGTGCAGACAATTTTCCACCAAGTCTATGTGTTGCGGTGAGGCTTAGGGGGGCAGACATTGGTTACCTTGGCACAGCACATTTACTATAATGAGATTCTAGCGCATGAAAGCCAGAGGATGCGCCAATTTGTTCAGAGGCCTGAGGACGCGCCAGTCTTGGAATATCTCCCCATTGTGTTTTTGGAGTAGCGTAAATGTGTTCTATAACATGATGGATCCCTATTGGGTATTGGATTTTCAGTCTTCCACCTCTAGCTCTATTTCTGTCGCCCCCACCCAATAGTCTCAGCACCGATATCCATGGATCGTCCATTAAACGTATCCACTAGGTCCATCGGCTTTGCAGCAGCCATATACTGGAAGAGGTACCATCTAAGCCACCCCAAATGCCTCATATGAGGAGTTTTACAAGGGTTTTAATAGTCGGTGCTGCTACTTCCACATTGGACAGATTCTAGGGTTTCCATATTGTTTGGCTTTACAAGTCTAGGTTACATGGCGAGCCTCGCCGTACCATAATAAGCCATTCAGGCCGCGGTTCCTCCCCATAAAGCGCGCTGGGTTCTCAGACACTTTAATGTGTCGGGTGATTTAGATAATAACAGTGATTAGTGTGAAGTCATCGAGCAAAACGTCCTATAAAACCCACCCCGACCCTGTGATTTGTCTGACTGGCCCACTCTACCCCCTACTGCCCCCGGATGAGGGTCGCTGCTAAAAATGAAACCTCACATCTACATATATGAAGGAAGTTTCCAGCAATTACTGAGAGATTTCAGCTATAAAACAGGAACGGCAGGAAATAAAGACCTAGAAGGTTCAGTATTCATCCCGCAGGGCTGGGGCTCCGGAGGTAACTGAGCGGGCTATGGAGATCTGTCACGGATGTATGGATAGATATATAGATAGATAGCTAGATAGGAGATAGATAGATAGGTAAATAGATAGATAGATAGGTAAATAGATAGATAGATAGATAGATAGATAGATAGATAGATAGATAGATAGGAGATAGATGATAGATAGATAGGAGATAGATAAATAGGTGATAGATAGATAGATAGATAGATAGATAGATAGATAGATAGGAGATAGATGATCGATAGTTAGATAGATAGATAGATAGGAGAGATAGATTAGATAGATAGATATATACTGTAGATATGAGATAGATAGATAGATATGACATATTAGATAGATAGATAGATAGATAGATATGACATTAGATAGATAGATAGATAGATAGATAGATAGATAGATAGATATGACATATTAGATAGATAGATATGACATTAGATAGATAGATAGATAGATAGATATGACATATTAGATAGATAGATATGACATTAGATAGATAGATAGATAGATGATAGATAGATACTGTAGATATGAGATAGATAGGAGATAGATAGATAGATAAATATGACATATTAGATAGATGATAGATAGATACTGTAGATATGATAGAGATAGATAGATAGATAGATAGATAGATAGGAGATAGATAAATAGGAGATAGATAGATAGATAGATACTGTAGATATGAGATAGATAGGAGATATTAGATAGATGGACAGATATTAGGTAGATAGATAGATATAATATTATATTCGGTGACATACATCTTGGTTGCTGTATACTCTCCTCACAGTCTATATAAAGCTGTAGAAGTTTCCGTTCCCGGGCCCGCTCTCTGTATTTATATACCGCAGTCATTTCCTCTATATACAGAAACATTTACATTAATTCCACTTTAAACAAATAAAGTTTGCGTTGCCGCGTCCGTACCTCGCGTTTCGTTATTGGACCTGTCAGCATTCATTTTATTTTTTATTCTTCCTCTGCATTTAATTCCCATTATAAACATCATTTGCCCCCGGAGTTATCCTCTCGACAAAAAAGAAAAATTTTTTTGTCTTTTTTCCCCCCTCTTTTGCTTATTTAAAGAACAGACCAAAATAATCAGTGCAAGCGGAGTCGCTGTCTGGATGTTTCGGCGTTCTCGCACTCGGCGGACGGGATTGGATTTCAAAGATTCATTTCATTGTGAGCAGGCAGAGCATCTCTGTAGCATCCTGTGCACACTACTAAT
Organism: Leptodactylus fuscus; assembly: GCF_031893055.1. Lineage (NCBI taxonomy): Eukaryota > Metazoa > Chordata > Amphibia > Anura > Leptodactylidae > Leptodactylus > Leptodactylus fuscus. The sequence goes on along the minus strand of NC_134272.1, from coordinate 13,766,512 downwards.
GCCGTCTCCCCTGTCTCCGGGGCTTCCTCTAATAAGACTCTGTCTTGGAAAGCCCAATTCTCATTTCTTGCGACTGGAGAGATACGGTTCATGGACTGTCCTCTGAAGTGGGACCTTTCAGGGTGCACCCATTAATTAATAGCGCCCCCCTCCTCCTCCCTTAAACGCTGACATGTGGCTCATTTTTGCTCAATTGTTAGTGACGTACAAGCCGGAGAGGTTTATTTGCTTATCAGAGAACATTCTAGTACTTTAAAAGGGCTTTGCATGAGATTAGAAAAACTCTGCTGCTTTCTGCCAGAAATGGCGCCACTCTCGCCCGTAGGCTGTGCGTGCTATTGCAGCTCAGGCCTGTTTGAAGTGACATGTTAAACATTGGGAATAATGAAGATTGATGACTAAAATGAAGGGGCAGTGGGGCTATCCGCAGTGCCCCTTTGTTGCTGGTGTGGATTTTGGGTCCCATATACTGTGTAGTTTAGGCCCTGTCTCCGTTTGGGGTTTTCATCCCCCGAATCTGCTTAAAAAATGTAAGCAGGACTTTTCCCTCTGCATTTTTCTAACTTTTTTTGTAGACCCCATTACAGTCAATGGGGTTTGCGAGTTTCCATGGGTAACCAGATTTTTAAGCAGATTAGGTTCTCAAGCGAACCCCACGAACAGAAACTCGAACGCAGGTGCAAAGCCTCAAACATGCCCCAGATATCCCAGAAATGCCCCTATGAAGAAATGTGTAAGAAAATCAGTGATTGGATAGTCAAAGGAGTACATATTACGGAGAAGAGCTCTGCGGAGGCGGGGCATACATCAGACCTCTTCCTCAGGGGCGGAGCTCTTGCTCTTCTCACATATTAGTTTTCATCTCTGTTCCTTTGCTATAGAGCTGCTATAAAATAAAAGTCCAATTTATTGTATATTAGCATTGGAAATAGGTAATATGATGTCCTTCTAAATTCTTGCTTTCCTCTCCCCTCTTTTTCAGGTACGCCTTTGGTAAGTGACCCCCCCCCAGGAGTGTGAACATGAGTCTATATTATCACTGAATACTGGGAAAGATGTGGCATGGCACTTGTGATGGCTGTCCCTCAATAGGGCCTTAGGCCATATATAAAAATGATGAGTCTGTAAGTAAAGGGTTAAAGGGGATCATGTAAATTTGTCACAGTTATAAAGAGGACCTTTCATCACCTCCTCTAATTCTAGTTCTTCCTATCTGTTAATGGGTTTTGCTCCATTGATTCCAGCACAGTTGGAACTTTCTCCCTAGCCCCCACCATTCCTGAGTTACAAGTGCAGGTAGTTTTGGTGCCTGATGTGCTATTCAAGCCCTGTAATGCCAAAAGAGCGTTCTTTGAATTATGTAAGTCTATGTGAGCAAGGGATGGGTACACCATGATTTGATTTGGGACACTGAACCACTTGCAGGTCCTCTTGGATAGGGATCCCTTGCCCCGAATAAACCCTCTTTTAACACCATCATTTATAATGACCTCACTCCTGTACTCCTGGTACACGTCTTCATTGAAGCTGGAGGATTACACCTCAGTTGTACTACGCATATACCAGACCTAGCGTACGTCCCCAGCGTAACTGAAGAACCGCAAAGGCGCCAGGAGCACCAGAGAGGAGTCCAATGCGGCTCATCTTTAGGTAAGTAAAGGTTTGGTTTTTAATGCGGGCACAAAAGATGTTGCTGCAGATCTAATCGGGACACTAAACCCCCTGTCCATAAGGATCCTATTTGTTGTAGTGCCCCGTATCGACCCAACAGGTTCCCTTACATTACGGAAATACCAAATTCCTATTAGTGGTCACCCAGCTTTCTCCAGAACCCATATAACTGCTGAATAGCATCCTCTCATATCTGTTCTCAGGGACAAATGTTAATGTCTTAGCAGATTTGTCATTCGAATCAGTTGGTTGAAATAATTTGTTTTCAATAATTCCTTGAGAATTGCGTAAGATCAGACTTGCAGTAAGCAGATTTAATAAAACAACAAGATATTCACGTTCTTGCAACATGTAGGTGCTTTTTCTCTCATCCCAAAACTCGCCGTCTTTCAGTAAGTCTGCAAACAAGAAGCAGAAGTTTTCGAGGCTCCTGGAATGTTGCAAAGTTATAATAAGACATTGAAATGTGGAAGTGTCGTCTCCTCCAGACAAGGATGAGGCGTCCGCCGGACCTAGGGGAGACTCGTGCCGTCCTCAGATTCACTCTTTTGTCCTGTACTAGAGCAGTCTTGGCCAAGTGCCTCCTACTTACAGAAATGGCTTCTGAGTGTCCCCGGGGCTATGCTGATGCCCTGAGCTTCAACAATAAAAGCACATTATGAGGTCACCTCAAGACAGAAAGTACACCGAGTAGCCCCAAGATACACACTGTACAAGTTGAGAACCTTTGCTCTAGAGGGGGTCTGCCATCTTGTATGCGCCTTATCAAAGATGGAAGACTTATTCACCCCCCTGGTATGCATCCCCAAGAGTCTTGGGACAACTAAATGTGCTCTTATAAAGGGTTGACCTTAGAGTAAGCCACATCAGGGGTGTAACTACTGGAGTAGCGGCTGCCACAGGTCTCGGGACAGTAGGGGCCCGGCGATAGCCGCTGGCGCTACGTTTTTTTTACTTCTTAATAGGCCCTTATTGGCTGGAGTTACTGTGTTCCGAGTTATGTGACGTCCAAGACGTCATTGAATATGGCCGACACCACTGGGGAATGCAGCTGAGCCAAGGATGGGTAAGTGACAGTGTTTTTTATATTGGTATCCCCTCTCACAGTTTCTGATTATTATACTCTGGGGTCTGAAGAGTATAATAATTGTTCATGGGTGTTCACAGTGGGACATAATACTGTGTGCAGGGACCACTAAAGGGCATAATAGTGTGTGCAGGGACCACTAAGGGGCATAATAGTATGTGCAGGGACTACTAAGGGTGATAATACTGTGTTCAGGGGCCACTAAGGGGCATAATAGTATGTGCAGGGACCATTATGGGGCATAATACTGTGTGCAGGGGCCACTATGTGGCATAATACTGTGTGCAGGGGACACTATGGGTGATAATACTGTGTGCAATGACCACTATGGGGCATAATACTGTGTGTAGGGGGCCACTATGGGGCATAATACTGTGTGTAGGGGACCACTATGGGACATAATAGTATGTGCAGGGGGCCACTATGGGGCATAATACTGTGTGCAGGGGCCACTATGGGACATAATACTGTGTGCAGGGACCACTAAGGGACATAATACTGTGTGCAGGGACCACTAAGGGTGATAATACTGTGTGCAGGGACCACTAAGGGACATAATACTGTGTGCAGGGACCACTAAGGGACATAATACTGTGTGCAGGGACCACTAAGGGACATAATACTGTGTGCAGGGACCACTAAGGGACATAATACTGTGTGCAGGGACTACTAAGGGTGATAATACTGTGTGCAGGGACTACTAAGGGTGATAATACTGTGTGCAGGGGCCACTAAGGGGCATAATAGTATGTGCAGGGACCATTATGGGGCATAATACTGTGTGCAAGGGCCACTATGGGGCATAATACTGTGTGCAGGGGACACTATGGGTGATAATACTGTGTGCAATGACCACTATGGGGCATAATACTGTGTGTAGGGGCCACTATGGGGCATAATACTGTGTGCAGGGTTCACTATGGGACATAATACTGTGTGCAGGGGCCACTATGGGGCATAATAGTATGTGCAGGGGGCCACTATGGGGCATAATACTGTGTGCAGGGGGCCACTATGGGGCATAATACTGTGTGCAGGGGCCACTATGGGGCATAATACTGTGTGCAGGGGCCACTATGGGACATAATACTGTGTGCAGGGGCCACTAAGGGACATAATACTGTGTGCAGGGGCCACTATGGGGCATAATAGAGCAGGATTGTGGGGGGGGGGGGGGGCATGTCAAAAGTTCACCATGGGGCCCTGCCATTCCTAGTTACGCCACTGGGCCACATATATCTGATTGGGTGTGCCAACCACTGATCAGCCGTACAGAGCTGCTTCAGATACTGTACTATACACAGGGCTGGAAGCCGATAGTTCTGGCCCGGTACAGCGGATGGGTGTGGGTACTGCGAAACAGCTTCCATTAAAGTGAATGGGTGCTAAGCTGTAGTATCGGCACTCGCCCATTATACAGGACACAGAGCCAACTGCCTCCAGCCTTGTCTTGTATGTAGTAGCGGCCCCGTACAGTTGGTCAGTGGTCGCCCCTTCTCCCCCCCCCCCCCCATCAGATATTTTGGCCTATCCTAATGATAGGTCGTAAAAACCTAGATCCTGGACAATGCAATACTTCCTGTATTCAACAATATTTAAAGATGTCCTCCAACCCACAAAAATATGGTTAATGCAGCAGTCCTCTTTATGAATAGCAAGTGAACTCTGACCACAAAGCAAAGATGTCCGTTTCCTTTTTGCAAAGGCTTTTGTGTCATCTGTCTACAAGACAAGGAACAGGTCTGTGGTCAGAGATGGAGGGAAAAACATGAACCAAATCTGAGTGGAGATAAAGGAAAATCCCGTCTGTCACTCATAGTTTTTTGTACTGCAGTGCAGTCCTATTTGATGAAACTGAGATGTAATATCAGGCTCTGCCAGTACCAACAGGATGAAGTGGTTTCTGGTAAGGAATAAAGGTGATTCGGAAGATGTTGCTGCCCCGGTTGACCTTAGTGGTCTGGTGCTGTATGCCACTGAGGCTGATGATAGGTCGCAGTGGTCACATGGGTAGACCAGGACATCAAGCAATGGAGAGCGGTGGCTCTAGAACGGCAGACTATTTCACGAGTATCTATAGGCCAGTGATGGCCAACTTTTTAGAGACTGAGTGCCCAAACTGCAACCCAAGACCCACTAATTTATCACAAAGTGCCAACACGGCAATTTAAGCTTAATAATATGTGGGTCCACAGTTGCACTCAATTACAGACCTGCAAAATATTGTCAGCTGAATGGGGCTTTAAAGAGCTTTCTGCTCCACAGTGGCCCCCACACAGTACAATCAGTTCCACAGTGGCCCCCACACAGTACAATCAGCTCCGCAGTGGCCCCCACACAGTACAATGAGCTCCACAGTGGCCCCCACACAGTACAATATGCTCCACAGTGGCCCCCACACAGTACAATCAGCTCCACAGTGGCCCCCACACAGTATAATCAGCTCCACAGTGGCCCCCACACAGTATAATCAGCTCCACAGTGGCCCCCACACAGTACAATATGCTCCACAGTGGCCCCCCCACAGTACAATATGCTCCACAGTGGCCCCCACACAGTACAATATGCTCCACAGTGGCCCCCACACAGTACAATCAGCTCCACAGTGGCCCCCACACAGTACAATGTGCTCCACAGTGGCCCCCACACAGTACAATATGCTCCACAGTGGCCCCCACACAGTACAATATGCTCCACAGTGGCCCCCACACAGTACAATCAGCTCCACAGTGGCCCCCACACAGTACAATGTGCTCCACAGTGGCCCCCACACAGTACAGTATGCTCCACAGTGGCCCCCACACAGTACAGTATGCTCCACAGTGGCCCCCATACAGTACAATCAGCTCCACAGTGGCCCCCACACAGTACAGTATGCTCCACAGTGGCCCCCATACAGTACAATCAGCTCCACAGTGGCCCCCACACAGTACAGTATGCTCCACAGTGGCCCCCATACAGTACAATCAGCTCCACAGTGGCCCCCACACAGTACAATCAGCTCCACAGTGGCCCCCACACAGTATAATCTGCTGCACAGTGGTCCCCACACAGTACAATTTGCTCCACGGTAGCCCCACACAGTATATCTGTTCCACGGATGGGTGCCCAAAGAGAGGGCTCTGAGTGCTACCTCTGGCACCCATACCATAGGTTCTCCATCATGGCTATAGGCTCTTTTATTTTTATTCCAGTTCTTTTTTTAGGAACTTGGAATATCTTGAATTTTCTAATTTTATAGCCACTTCCTAAAATTTGTCTCCCGTCAATTTTGTTCACCCAGTGACTTCATTCTCGGACGCTACTTGTGTTACATAAGATGGCTGCTTCTACTAGGGACATGCAATGTGTTCACTTCAGCAAATTTTTTCTCTTCTTTGGCCGAGCACATCTTCTGTCTTCTGAGCCGCGTCCTCCTTCACCTGCTTTCCATTTCCTGTTCCTAAACAATGCATAGTGACTTGTCGCCCCGGAGCCTACACGGACACCCTTTCCTTCATCTCCACACTCTTTATAACCAGTGGGACCCCTGTTTTTCTTGTCCTGGGATAAGATGTTCCTCAAGATCGAGATGAATAAGATGTAAATCCGTCTTGGCTTGTGCAAAACACAGGAAAACCACAATATTATTTGCGTTATGATTTACTTGGAACAACAAGTCTTCTCATGATGAGTTCGCTTTATCTCGGGGAAGGATTCTTCTGTCTCTCTGAGGTTTGGAAAAATGGTTGATGAAGACTTCAAAGAACAATGCATTAGAAAAAAAACCTAAGACCTAGCTTTGTAAGCTGTGTCCCTTCCTGTTCTCTGCAGGAAGACGGGCTTTTGAAATCTTGCTTCTTTCTTTTCTTAACCTGATTTGAATATCAGTTTTTCCTGTCTCATGTATACGACATGAGCCAAACAACAGGTCTCCATCACCCAAAAAAAGAAGGAGCAGAAGAAAGGTCCATGTTCGTGATGTCGGAGGACTTCGACCCTACCGATGAGGTTAAAGCAATGGCCAGTCGTACTTCAACCTTCCCGCTACAACATTGTCCTCAACACAACTTTTTAAAGGGTATCTCCAGTTTTCACCGCTTTAATCTAGATAAAAAATTTCTGACACATTGGATTTTGTTTTTTTCATCTGTGACTGTGGACCAGGTCAATGGTGGCCGGTTACTTTTTGTGCGACACTGTTCATGTAGGCTAGCTTTGTTTCCTTAAAGAGGTCAGCTATTTAACAAGCAGTGGATCTCCAACGAAATCTTGATTAAAGGGATCCTATCATTGGATACCCTTTTTTTCTCGATGACATGTAGGAATAGCCTTAAGAAAGGCTATTCTTCTCCTACCTTTAGATGTCTTCTCCGTGCCGCTGTTCGGTAGAAATCTGTGTTTTCTTCAGTATGCAAATGAGTTCTCTCGCAGTACTGGGGGCGCACCCAATGCTGCGAGGGAACTCTCCAGCAAGCCTCCATCTTCTTCTGGAACGCCCACTCCTTGTGTCTTCTTCTGTCCTGGGTTTCAATCTTCTAGGCCTCGAGCAGAGCCGACTGCGCATTCCCGGGCCACAAGAAAATGGCCGCTTACACCAGCTTACAGTGTAAGCGGCTGTTTTCTTGTGGCCCGGGATTGCGCAGTCAGCTCTGCCTGAGGCCTAGAAGATTGAAACCCAGGACGGAAGAAGACACAGGGAGTGGACGTTCCAGGAGAAGATGGAGGCGGCACTGGAGAGTTCTCTCGCAGCATTGGGGTCACCCCCAGTGCTGTTTGAGTGCTGGGACCCGCCCCCAGTGCTGCGAGAGAACTCATTTGCATAATGAAGAAAACCAGGATTTCTACCGAAAGGCGGCACGGAGAAGACATCTAAAGGTAGGAAAAGAATAGTTTTTCTTAAGGCTATTCCTACATGTTATCGAGGAAAAAAAGGGTATCCAATGATAAGATCCTTTTATAAAATGGGTCAAGTTAGATTTATTTTTTTTTTTTTCCATCTGTGACCCTTGAAGACCAGCATTGGGTGATCAGCGTCTACTTTGTATTGACAGTTCACCCTCTAGGCAAAGTTTGTGAAATAGGGTCTGCTACCAACTTTGTGTCCTTAAAGGTGATAGCCGATTGACAAGCTGGACTTGTAGGAGTTGGTGAAAGGTCTTCTTTGAGGAGACCACATGACAATTTTACATCTTTTGAAAGGATTTTCGGGGGATTGCTTCTCTTCTACCTGCACTTTTCAGAATTTAAGGCTAGAATAAATATTCTCTCAGGTTGGATTTGCGTTTCTTGTGACTGTGAGACATTTTATGGGTTTGAAGGCCAGTGATGGACGTTTAGTGTCTACTTGCTGGTGGCAATTCTCTTTCTCGGCAAACAGGTTCATGTAGGGAAGCATTGGATAACTTTCTGTCCTTGGAGATGTGATTTGATCCGTGGGTGGTGGATTCTCCTACTTTTATAGTCAGGTTGAATTCCAATTTTTGGGTCTTGAAGTCCATGATGGGTTATCACTATGTCTTGGAATCTCACTCTTTGGGCAGGCTTGTTTATATGAAGAATCATTGGTCAACTTTGTATATTTGGAGATACAAGTTCATCAACTTACTTTCCCAAAGAGGATTGTTTGTATTGGTCTACTAGATCAATTTTACGTCCTTCAAGTTGTCAACTGATGAGTGGCTTGTGGATTCCCCTCTCATGGTCATGTTTAGATATATTTTTTGGTCAGTCAGTATTGTCCATGGAGGATGTCTTGCGTTGTCCACAGACATGAAATTTATGGTAGTGTTTTGGTGGACTATGGAAGAGGCACCACATGGTCCTTTACATGCCAGCCAAGCCAGTATGGGATACGTTGGATTTTTCTCCATCTACTTCTAATATTTCCCTGAGAAAAGTGACATTGTGAATCTGGAAGACGCCCATCTCCCTCTCTATAGAAGAAACCTCGCCCTTTAGGCCAAACCCAATGTTGGGGCTAATAGCTGTCGGCATATTGGCTATCTAATGACTATGGCCAGCTTTAATTGTTGAATATCCTGAACATAGACACTTGCTTCCCAGTGTTTTCAATCAAGTCTATACCACTCACCAGAATTGGTGACTTACATATTCCCGGTGACCTCGTGCCCTCCCCTCTCTTAAATTCATGCTCTCAGAACAGCTTAATGAGGGGTTTACTGGTCCAATTGGATGTTTTTATTAAAACCCATTAGTGCAGTGAAGCAGTCCGCCTGAAGGAAGCAATTAGCTCAAAGTAAGTGAGGTTGGAGATTTCCCTAGTTGTAGCAGAAACATCTCCCCCCACCCCATGTCCCCCCTAAACTATTCCAGACAAACTTCACTCCGCATCCAGGTCCTGGCAGCTTCATGTGAATGAAGGTTCTCCATGCGTCCTACAATATAAACCGTCTGTACCTAAAGGACATGCACTTACCTAAGGGGCACTAATGTCAAATTGGCCACCGTGCCTTGGTGACTTGGAGAAGGCTTTATGTACGATGATGAAGTGAGGCTACATAAGTGGCGGGTGCTTATATTTTTGGAAAGGTTGCAGTAATATCTTACATTTCCAGGAATCTATATCAATGACCTATCCTTAGAAGATTGGTAGGGTCCAACACTCGGGAACCCCATTGATCAGCTGTTTGAAGAGGATGCATTCATGAGCGTTACGCCCTTTTCCCTGCACTGATGTTGAACAAAAGCAGCTCAGTCCCATTCAAGTGTATGGAGCCGAGCTGCAATACCAAGTACAACCACTATATCATGTATGGCAGTGTGCTTTAAGTGAACAGACCACAGTGCTTGCCCGAACGCTGTGGCCTGTTTAACTAGCTGATCTGTGGGGGTCCCAGTTGTCAGACACCCACCGGTCACATATTGATGGCCTATTCTAAGGACAGGTCATTAATGTATAACATTCATAAAAGCCCTTTAACAGACTAGTTGCTAGGAACCTTGTGAACTGTTATAAGGCGGGAGGTCTGGGCCAAGGTCTGGGCGTTCTAGACGGACTGTAACGTTCTGGTGGGTCTCAAGTGGGTAATATTCATCATGGCAGGACCTGCTGATGGGACCGCATAGCCCTGCTAAGTAACCAAGTCCATTGAAATGAGTGGAATAGACAAAGACCCATGGTCTACCCCAGTAGGGGCCCTCCACCAGTACAGCCAATATGGACCCCTTTCTATCATATCACCATGTCCTAATAGCCCTTATAGGTAGGGTATTTCCTAAAATATATATGTTACTACTACTATGGCTCCATCCACTTTGGATTTTTCATTGGCCCAGAAGCTTCAGGTTACGCCCAAAGCCAAGGGAGAACGAACTACTGGATCCACCTCAAGGAAAACCTATTTCTGACCACTCCGTTCTGCCATTTACCATACCACGCTCTTAAAGGATATATCATTGTGACCTGTCCAAAGTATTGGTGGGGGTCTAAGTGCCGAGACCCCCACCAATCTCTATAACCAAAGAGCAGAGTGTAGGCCTGAAGGAATCCTATATTCACATCCACTCAGACTGCTATCGATTCCATTACCTCTAGGGTTAATGACCCCCCCCCTTCCCAACCTCAGGTCCGTCCATGAAACAGACCCCTCCATAAATCAGTAATTCGATTTTCATGGTCGGTTTGCATGGGGGAAAAAAAAACAACTTGTATCTGTTAATCCCGTCCATTATAAAGACCCCAACCCAATAAAACACACCTATAAAATCCTCCCATAACGATCGGAGCTCCTTAATCCAGCGCTGCGTGATGCATAGCAGTATTTTGGGGGCGATTGGCCACGCCTTAATACGTCTCACCCCCGGCCCCTGATGCAGAGCTCAGCGATGTTGGGCGCACACTACATCTCAGATTTATGTCGCTCTCATTAGCCTGTCTGCTGACCTGGTCAGACTCCACGTAAAATAAGATTGCAGTAATTTATAACCAGTGATTAGAGGCATGTGCACGGCTAAAGGCCTGGGGGGGAGCAGATCCTACGATGGAAACACCAAGCCACTCATTTCCGCAAGTCGGACCCCGCTTGTGGCTATTTCCCCTGCTCCAACTGATTGGGATAAGGTGATCTAACCGCATTGTGGTGTATTACAGGATTCTGATGTAATGGTAAGCGGACTAACTGGGGGAGCGCCGTAACGTATGGCTCCCATCATGGTCTACGGTAATGTGAACAGCATGGAAGATGCAAGATGTTACCATGTGTGGTGGGGGCACACGTCATGTTATGGGGGCAGCATATTGTAAAATATTCATCCTTCCCTATATAAACATTTTTTTTTTTTTAATGTTAAATTTAAAAAATTCCAAAAATATTAAGTACTGTCGTTGTCAACTGCTTCTGGGAAAGCTGAGCATTGAGGAATATTACCCAGCTTTCTTCGACCTTGAAAGGCAAATTGGCTCAGTTATAGATATTACATTTCCTATGGGTCAGGGAAAGCTGTATATACTGTAGAATGGGGTTTCTGCAACGTAAGATAGGTTATCCATATGTGATCAGTGCGTGTTAACACCCGGGACCCCAACAGATCAGCATTTGGGTTAGCACTGTAGCCTCTTTACTAAATGACAAACTCAGTGCCCTGTATTTTTTTTTTTCCCCAAAAGTTGGCTCCAGTCCCTCAATATTAGCCCTTCATAGGGTGATACTCGGGTCATAGGTCACGGCTAAATTGGGAGTGGCCTTTTACAGGGGTGTGGCTCAGATACGAATATCTAATTCCTAAATTTGTTATGGCCTGCCGTATTAATTTCACACTCTAGGGCAAGCCCCTAACTTAATTCCTACCCTAGGTCACCTAAATGTAGTTAAATCCCTGACAAGACCCCTAACATATATTGCATAGTGGATGCGCTTGGGATTGCAGCTCAGCCCCATTCACTTGAATAGGACTGAGCTGCTGCTGTTCCGTGTGACCTATGAACGCTCTGTGACCCCTTGAAATAGCGGACCCCCACCAATCACAGATTGATGACCTTTACTAAAGATAAGTCATCAGAGTGTAAGTCCCAGAAAACCCCTTTAAAGGGGTGCTCCCCTTTAGGCAATCTCTTTTTGCAGGAATTGACTTGAAAATAAGCAGATCACAGGGCACATCCTTCTGCTGCCGTAACCAATATTAAGCTGCAATCTGTAAGGAACTAGAAAACAAGTGTTCAGTTTCCCTGCAGCTCCCCCAGAGGGGAGTTGAAGTATTACACATTTGGCATTAAACTTAACGCCCTGTCCATGTAATGCATGGTCATGCTAGGTCCTCCAAAATGAGCAACATTTTTTGTAGACCCTCTGGTTAATGGATAAGGGTCCTGTATGGGGAGCCGCATCTCCTGCGAGAGCAAATGATCAGGCATGTTAGAGTTCAACATGCCCAATCTTTGATTTACTCAACATCTGCCCTGAGGGGAGAGTCAAGAGGCCCCAATACGATCCCGTCTATATTCATCTAGATGAATATAAATAATATTCTGATAAAATAACAATTATAAATAAATATCAGAAAAAAAAATTTGATTAAAAAATTGTCAAATTGTTTATGTTATAAAATAACTTCCAGTTGTTATATTTATTAGTTTTTATGAGGATAGTGAAAAAATAAATCTAAATATAGATACATTTTTTTACTTTTTGTGTTTACAGTAATTTATTTTTTAATATTTTTTATTTTTTTTTACCTTTTATTAATATAAAAATGTACAAATAAATTCCAATTTAGATGTCGATGTCATAAAGTAATTTGTCTTATTTTTTTTTTAGCTTTTATTTGGATCCTAAAAAAATCTAAATCTAAAAATGTTTAAAAATCTATAAAAAAAAATCAAAAATTTTGATCAAAAATAGTCATTATTTCTCTGTCCTAAATAATTTCTTATTTTTATGTTTTTTAGCTTTTTTTTCTACCAAATATAAAAAGTTAATTTTTTCTATAAATAAATCCCCCCCCCCCTCTCTATTTTTGGCACGTGTAGCCTTACTCTCACGGCCGTCAAGATCCATAGTGTGAAGCTGGCACCGTGCCCTCATGGCTCGTCCACCTCGAGGTTAAAGTCTAACTTCAGAAAGCTGCTCTGCATTTCAAGAGCAGGAACTCCGAGTACTGAGAAATGTTAATTTGCAATGCCCCGAAGCGGAGAATATGCTAAATATTCTGAATATATCAAGACTAAATGGCCCCGTGTTGCTAGGCCCAATTTCCGCTGAAGGGAAGCATGTTCTTCTCCATTGCAGCTCCATTAGGCTGAGCGGGGGCCATTACCACGGCATTCTCTTTCAGCCTGGCCCCCGTGGCACCTGTATGGATTTAAGCCATCTGCATGGAGGAAGTTTGGTTGTCACAGCAACGGGACCTTAAAAAGTACCATGACAAAAGCAGAATAGGCCGAGGGGTCAGTGCGGTGGGTGTGCCGGTCATTGGGGTCACTTCCTCTCCACCCCCACCCCCCACTTTAATAAGGCGGCGGAGAAGAATATGCAAAACATTACAGCTACAGGGCTCAGATTGTCATGCTGCAGTCATGCCGTCTGACCACTTCATTATGGATTTCGTCAGATTTCGGCAAACGTTATACTATGTGGAGGGCACAGCCGGGAGTCATAAACCCCCCCCCCCTGTCATTTCTGACTTTTATAGTTCCTTGTCTGCCATAGATCATGCACTGGGTACAAGTCCTTGTAAAATTTATTAGGAGGTATCACAGAAAAAAGAGGAGGGGACGGCAGGGGCTATGCATGTCTAGGAAGCCTCAGTGACCCTGTGACTAAATTATGGCTCTATAGAACGGCCGCTGACACTTGGCTACATCCTGAACAAGAGGAATTGCTGAGCACCAATATTTGTTGGCTCCAGTCCATCAATATTAGCCCTTCACGGCTAATATGGGAGTGGCCCTGTACAGGGATGTGGTTCAGATACGAATATCTAATTTCTAAGTTTATTATGGCCTGCCGTATTAATATCACACACTTAGTATCGACCTTAGGTCACCTAAATATAGGTAACTTCATTCTTTCCTGACAGTAGACCACCTATTCATATCATAGGCCCCAGATCACCTAAAGATATTCAGACCCGTGGCAACACGGTGGCTCAGTGGTTAGCACTGTAGCCTTGCAGTGCTGGAGCCCTGGGTTCGAACATCTGCAAGGAGTTTGTATGTTCTCCCTGTGTTTGCATGGATTTTCTCCCATTCTACAAAGACATACTGATAGAAAAAAATAAATAAATAAAATGTACATTGTGATCCCTATATGGGGCTCACAATCCACATAAAAAAACATAAATAAATAAATTAAATAAAGAGATATTCAGACCCAAGACTAGACCCCTCGTTAGTTCCCTTGTGCACCCTTTGCTTGGCTTTATATTACTTGCTGCTCCTTGTATCCCTGTTATTTACATGCAGTGAATCTGTGGACAAACTACATTTCCCATGATGCATCTGCCTGCTCTCTGTGTACCCCCTCCCTTCTCCACTCTCCTCTGCAATGAAATCACAGGTAATAAATCCCTCCCACTTCTGATGTCACTTGCTGCTGTGACATTTCTTTTACTGGCTGCCCTGCTCACAGGGAGGGGTAGTGAGGTTGGAAACGATACGTCACAGCTGTGACCAATGGCCTGAAAGTAATCAGGTAAATGGTGCTGAATTTAATAGGGATTTATAAATATAAATTATTTGGCCCATATTTAATAAAAAAAACATACAAAAAAAACAACAAATGGAAACCCCCTTTAAGTCATACAAGAAAGGTTATTCTTCTCCTACCTTTAGATGTCTTCTCCGCGCCGCTGTTTCATAGAAATCCCAGTTTTCGTCGGTATGCAGATGAGTTCTCTCGCAGCACTGGGGGCGTCCCCAATGCTGCGAGAGAACTCTCCAGCGCCGCCTCCATCTTCTTCAGGAATGTCCACTTTGCGCATCTTCTTCCAGCGCAGGCGGTCAAACTTCTAGGCCTCGGGCAGAGCCGACTGCGCATGGTCGCAGGCCACAAGAAAATGGCCGCTTACTAACTGCGTAAGCGGCCATTTTTCTTGTGGCCGCGGGCATGCGCAGTCTGCTCTGCCCGAGGCCTAGAAGATTGAACCTCAGCTCCGGAAGAAGATGCGTGAAGAGGCTGATCCTTAAGAAGATGGAGGCGTCACTGGAGAGCTCTCTTGTAGCATTGGGGAGGCGCCAGTGCTGCGAGAGGTCTCATTTGCATACCGCCGAAAACCGGGATTTCTACGGAACAGCGGCGTGGAGAAGACATCTAAAGGTAGGAGAAGAATAACCTTTCTTAAGGCTATTCCTACATGTCAACGGGAAAAAAAAGTGTTTTAATGGTAGAATCCCTTTAAATTAGGGTCTGAATATCTTTAGGTGGTCTGGGGTATGACTTAAGTCAGGTTTCTGGTTTGTGTGTGACTTAAGTTCGAGGTCTGAGGTCTGAATATATTTAAGTGGTCTGGGAATGACTTACTCCAGACCAGACCTCTAACTTGTCATACCCCAGACCACCTAAATATATTCAGACCCCGGACCAGACCTCCCACCATACACATCAAATGGGCCATGGACTGCCAAGTTAGTGGGGCCTAGTCCTGACTGTGCCCTATACCACCTCTATAGCTGCACCACTGACGCCCCCCATTGGCCAGGTGATGCGATACTTGAGGCCTCCTTTCTCCGTCATGTACCCGGGTACCATTTCCTGCCGCCTAACAGACTGCTAAATCCGCCATTGTTCGTGGATTCCCCGGGGGACGCAGATCTTCTTTGCACACTGTGGGAATTTTGACATGGCGCACATTTCCTCTGGGTAAATGATACGGAGCTTTGCTTTGAGTTTTTCTCTCAGCGCCGTCGTCTCTCTGAAACGCTCTTTGTCTCGCTGTACAAGATGAAGGTTTCCCGGCATTGAACGCCCACAGATTTGCCTCTGCCATTGATACGGGGTCTTTATTTTTCTGAAGTTGGCCTCCTTTTATTTGCCACTACAAAGAGTGACCAGTCGGGCTACCTCTAACCCCCTACACCCAGGTGGGCTTTAAAGCCGGGGCTGGAGGATGATGGAGCCATTGACATCGCTCCAAGCTCTACAGGCTTTGTTCCTTGGGGTTGGGGCAGTGGAGGAGGGGTAGAGTCCAAAAAAGAAAAAGCACAAAATCATAATTTTTTTTTCCAGATCTTAAAGGGGACATTACCCTAAATATCTTTAGAAGGCGATAGATATGATGCTGGATACATGTCTGCACTTGCTTCTCGTCCCGCTGTGTATAGGATATGACACGACGGCTTCTCAGATACTCAATCCCCAGTAATAGATCTACACAGCGGACTCTTAAAGGGAAGTGTCAGATTATAGGGGCTGTTGGTTTAGCGGGCACGGGGGTGTAGTATTAGTTTGCTAATGGGTTTACAAGCTGCTTTGACACCTGTGTGACATGACAGCTCTCAGCGGGCTCCATGTGTTCATCTACTGTCACTGAGAGCTCACAACAGGTTCATGGGGAAGATGTGTCCAGGCCGTGCTGGTTCTCAGGCCGATCATTAACCAGTGTGTGCAGGGTCTGTTTCCCTCCAATAAACCCCTCCAAGTGCTGCCCACCTGCCCCCGGCCCACTACACCTGTGAGGGGGATTAATATAGACACGGGGTCCTGCCAGAAGATGGCTGTCTGTCTAGTGTCATTGTCCTGTACCCCAGATGTCAACGTGTCATTATCTGTACCCCAAGTGTCAGCATCTTATTATCCTGTACCCCAAGTGTCCATGTGTCATAGTCCTGTACCCCAAGTATCAGTGTGTCATTATCTGTACCCCAAGTGTCAGCATCTTATTATCCTGTACCCCAAGTGTCATCATGTCATTATACTGTACCCCAAATGTTAGTGTGTCATTATCCTGTACCCCAAGTGTCAGCATCTTATTATCCTGTACCCCAAGTGTCCATGTGTCATAGTCCTGTACCCCAAGTGTCATTGTCCTGTACCCCAAGTGTCAGCGTATCATTGTCCTGTACCCCAAGTGTCAGTGTGTCATAGTCCTGTACCCCAAGTGTCCATGTGTCATAGTCCTGTACCCCAAGTGTCCGTGTGTCATAGTCCTGTACCCCAAGTGTCATTGTCCTGTACCCCAAGTGTCAGCATCTTATTATCCTGTACCCCAAGTGTCCATGTGTCATAGTCCTGTACCCCAAGTGTCATTGTCCTGTACCCCAAGTGTCAGCGTATCATTGTCCTGTACCCCAAGTGTCAGTGTGTCATTATCCTGTACCCCAAGTGTCAGCGTGTCATTGTCCTGTACCCCAAGTGTCAACGTGTCATTATCCTGTACCCCAAGTGTCAGTGTGTCCTTGTCCTATACCCCAAGTGTCAGTGTGCGGTCCCACAAGTGGCTTCACCCTAAATCTATCCATACTGTGAGTACTTCTGCATTCCTGTACATATGGCTCTGTTCACATCTGTACTGTTTTGTTCAGGCACCTTGACAGAACAGACTGGCCCCATTATAACTGCTCCTGCTCCTTTGTCTCATGTCTTGGATCCATCACAATCTGTGTTGCTGCTTCTCTGACGAAACAGAAAAACTGAATTCCTACCACCCATGTGAACAGGTCCTTATCTGGTGAGCTGAGATGTGTCAGTCCCACATGATAGCACAGAAGTGATGGAGGGCTCAGGGGTCTACAGGTAGCACAATGCTATCTCCCAGTGACAGCCCTCTCTGCCTCTACTGCCACTGACAGGCTAATTAAACTGATAGCAATCTGTCAAAGTGACAGCCGCCTTCATCAGAGCGGGGGAGGGGAGGCATGGGGAATCCATTAGGAGGGTAATTAAAAAGATAAAACCTCTCCCTGACTCATCTGCACCTACTCAGGGCCCGGGATCTATTCACACAACACTCCAGAGGCTGCCGCACAAAGTTCTGTCTTAGGAAAAGTTTTAGTGCTGAACTTCAAAAGATTCTGGAGAATCCAACAAAAAGCTGGTGCAGGTGTCGGCCTAGAGATCATTCATCCGAGTCCTGGAGATCTATCAGGAACAATCCGAATAATATCATAATGCCCAGAAAATAGGGAAGAAAAGCAAGAAATAGTGTCTAACTCCATCCTATGTGGACACGCAAATCAGTATCACATATCATCAATGGTAGAGATTAGTGAGTCTATCTATCTATCTATCTATCTATCTATCTATCTATCTATCTCCTATCTATCTATCTCCTATCTACAGTCCTATGAAAAAGTTTGGGCACCCCTATGAATCTGAATCATTTTTAGTTCTAAATATTTTGGTGTTTATAACAGCCATTTCAGTTTGATATATCTAATAACTGATGGACACAGTAATATTTCAGGATTGAAATGAGGTTTATTGTACTAACAGAAAATGTGCAATATGCATTAAACCACAATTTGACCGGTGCAAAAGTATGGGCACCCTTATCATTTTATTGATTTGAATACTCCTAACTACTTTTTACTGACTTACTGAAGCACAAAATTGGTTTTGTAACCTCAGTGAGCTTTGAACTTCATAGCCAGATGTATCCAATCATGAGAAAAGGTATTTAAGGTGGCCAATTGCAAGTTGTTCTACTATTTGAATCTCCTCTGAAGAGTGGCATCATGGGCTACTCAAAACAACTCTCAACTGATCTGAAAACAAAGATTGTTCAACATAGTTGTTCAGGGGAAGGATACAAAACGTTGTCTCAGAGATTTAACCTGTCAGTTTCCACTGTGAGGAACATAGTAAGGAAATGGAAGACCGCAGGGACAGTTCTTGTTAAGCCCAGAAGTAGCAGGCCAAGAAAAATATCAGAAAGGCAGAGAAGAAGAATGGTGAGAACAGTCAAGGACAATCCACAGACCACCTCCAAAGAGCTGCAGCATCATCTTGCTGCAGATGGTGTCACTGTGCATCGGTCAACAATACAGCGCACTTTGCACAAGGAGAAGCTGTATGGGAGAGTGATGAGAAAGAAGCCGTTTCTGCACGTACGCCACAAATAGAGTCGCCTGAGGTATGCAAAAGGACATTTGGACAAGCCAGCTTCATTTTGGAAGAAGGTCCTGTGGACTGATGAAACAAAGATTGAGTTGTTTGGTTATACAAAAAGGCGTTATGCATGGCGTCCAAAAAAAACAGCATTCCAAGAAAAACACATGCTACCCACTGTAAAATTTGGTGGAGGTTCCATCATGCTTTGGGGCTGTGTGGCCAATGCCGGCATCGAGAAACTTGTTAAAGTTGAGGGTCGCATGGATTCCACTCAGTATCAGCAGATTCTTGAGAATAATGTTCAAGAATCAGTGACGAAGTTGAAGTTATGCCGGGGATGGATATTTCAGCAAGACAATGATCCAAAACACCGCTCCAAATCCTCAGGCATTCATGCAGAGGAACAATTACAATGTTCTGGAATGGCCATCCCAGTCCCCAGACCTGAATATCATTGAACATCTGTGGGATGATTTGAAGCGGGCTGTCCATGCTCGGCCACCATCTAACTTAACTGAACTTGAATTGTTTTGTACAGAGGAATGGTCCAAAATCCCTTCATCCAGGATCCAGGAACTGATTAAAAGCTACAGGAAGCGACTAGAGGCTGTTATCTTTGCAAAAGGAGAATCTACTAAACATTAATGTCACTTTTCTGTTGAGGTGCCCATACTTTTTGCACCTGTCAAATTTTGGTTTAATGCATATTGCGCATTTTCTGTTAGTACAATAAACCTCATTTCAATCCTGAAATATTACTGTGTCCATCAGTTATTAGATATATCAAACTGAAATGGCTGTTATAAACACCAAAATATTTAGAACTAAAAATGATTAAGATTAATAGGGGTGCCCAAACTTTTTCATAGGACTGTATCTATCTATCTATCTATCTATCTATCTATCTATCTATCTATCTATCTATCTATCTATCTCCTATCTATCTATCTATCTATCTATCTATCTATCTATCTCCTATCTATCTATCTATCTATCTATCTATCTATCTATCTATCTCCTATCTATCTATCTATCTATCTATCTATCTATCTATCTCCTATCTATCTATCTATCTATCTATCTATCTATCTATCTATCTATCTCCTATCTATCTATCTATCTATCTATCTCCTATCTATCTATCTATCTATCTATCTATCTATCTCCTATCTATCTATCTATCTATCTATCTATCTATCTATCTATCTATCTATCTATCTCTCTATCTATCTATCTATCTATCTCCTATCTATCTATCTATCTATCTATCTATCTATCTATCTATCTCCTATCTATCTATCTATCTATCTATCTCCTATCTATCTATCTATCTATCTATCTATCTATCTATCTATCTATCTATCTATCTATCTATCTATCTATCTATCTCTCTATCTATCTATCTATCTATCTCCTATCTATCTATCTCTCCTATCTATCTATCTATCTATCTATCTATCTATCTATCTATCTCTCTATCTATCTATCTATCTATCTCCTATCTATCTATCTATCTATCTATCTATCTATCTCCTATCTATCTATCTATCTATCTATCTCCTATCTATCTATCTATCTATCTATCTATCTATCTATCTCCTATCTATCTATCTATCTATCTATCTATCTATCTATCTATCTCCTATCTATCTATCTATCTCCTATCTATCTATCTATCCATCCATCCATCCATCCATCCATCCATCCATCCATCCCTCCCATATCTATCTATCTATCTATCTATCTATCTATCTATCTATCTATCTATACATCCATACATCATCTATCTGTCCATCCATACATGCTATGTTTATTTGTCCATTCATCTATCCATCCCATATCTATCCAGCTAGCCGCTATCTCCTATCTATCTATCTATCTATCTATCTATCTATCTATCTATCCCTCCCATATCTTTCTATCTATATTTCATACAGTAGGCCCCATATTATGGGAATACTCCGCAGCTTTATTACTTTGCAGTTCAAAGGCAATGCCACCCAGTTGATGAAAGGGAAGGAGCGTTCTGATGACAGTGCAGCAGGGAGGGGGTTAATATTAGATCGGGGTGACAGGGAGGCGCAGCACCATCCAGCGCCGGGAGATCCTCTTATTTATATCTCCCTTTGCCCGGGTCCAGCAGTGACAATGGGGCTCTTTGTGCCTGTCCACGCAGCTGCCAGGGCTATAGCCTTCCATGCTAGTACTGCAAATAGGAGCAGGTGGGTCAACAGCCCGGACCCTTTACTTCCCAGACCTAGCAGCACAGCCATGGCCTGAGGAAAGAGCGGCCTCTTCCAGTTTCTGGTGGGAAACACATTACACTGGTGACTGGCAGAAGTGGGCCCGATCATCAGACCCTAGCGACATCTGTCAGGCTATTCATCCGGAACGTTCTCACGTAGGGAATCAACGGCCACAATAAATACGGTTTACATGATGCCGCTGTGTGATTGTAATCGGTACAGATGTATCAGAGCTCAGCCGTAAAGAGCCAAAACTTTCACAACCAATTTGGTTTTTATCGTTCCAATGTATCTACAGTGAGAAGAGAAGCAACGTAGGAGGATTCGTAACTGGTTTGTGGCTACAGCTGTGATGCAGCGCTATGTATCTCCATGGTAACAGACAACAGTCTGACTTTGTGTAGTCTGATCCGGCAGTCAGACTCCTTTCATCATCTACCTGTATTATATTAGCGGGAAATTAGGAAGGAGGAGGATGGCTGCCGGTACAGACTACACAGGGCTTGTTGTCTCTTACCATGGAGATGTATAGGCTTGCATAAGGGCTGTAGGAGAAAAGCAATAGATTATTATTATTATTTATTATTATTATTATTTTATTTTTTTTGTAATAAAGACTATTTGCAAAGTTGCTGCTTTTCTCTTTGTGGATATAAGTATTATCCATCCTTTAATAGTCCCACAGTGGGGACATTTCAGTATGTTACAGCAGCCTAGTAATACAGATACAGGATAATACACAGTAATATATTACAGGACACACATACACTGAGAAGAGAAGATATACTAGGAGTCCATAGCAGCTAAGGAACAGAGAAGAAAGAAGGAAGACTTCATAGTCATAATCATTAGTTCTCTGTGCGGAGTGTCTCCGCTTGGTCTGATGTAGATTATACAGCCTGGTCGCGGTTGGAAGGAAGGACCTGCGATAGCGCTCCTTCTCACACTTGGGGTGAAGCAGACGGTCACTTACAGTGCTGCCAAGTCCCATCATGGTCTCATACATGGGGTGGGATTTGTTCTCCCGCATGGAGGTCACCACGGACAGTATCCTTCTGTCACCCACCACCTGTACTGGGTCCAAGGGGCTCCCCAGGACAGAGCTGGCCCTTCTGATCAGCCTGTCAAGTCTATTTCTGTCCCTGGTTGATATACTGCTCCCCCAGCAGACCACACCGAAAAAGATGGCTGAGGCAACCACAGAGTTGAAGAAGGCCCTAAGAAGTGTCCCCTGGACTCCGAAGGCCCTCAGCCTCCTGAGCAGGTAGAGTCTGCTGTGGCCCTTTCTGTGCAGCGCCCCCAGGTGGTCAGCCCAGTCTAGTTTATTATTGAGGATCACGCCCAGGTACTTATAGGTCCTGACTATCTCACTGCATGTCCCCTGGATCTCCACCGGGGATATATATAATATCTATCTAGCAAAACATTTGTTTCTGTATTTTAGCTGTCTGTCTGTCTGTCTGTCTGTCTGTCTATCTATCTATCTATCTACTGTTTTTTTTTTGTCTGTACAGTTTTCCCTGTTATACTAATAACCCCTAGAACATTTATGTGGAAACTTGAGGCCTTCATTTTGCATTTCCTCACATCTCCAGCCCCGCGCCGATGACACCGCAGATAACGTTTACTATGCAAATCCCCATTCTGCAGCCGCCAGATGGGGGTTATACTCCGGGGTTCTGGCTGCAGGTGACAGCTCTGGCCGCCAGTCACAGTTATATGGCCGGGGGTGTTTTGCCTTTCAAAGCAGTTTCGTTTCTTATCAGCTTACCTGGAATCTAAAATGCAAATCTTCCGTTTGCATATTGGAAAGTCGGTGTCATATGAAAACCTGTCCGAGTATAAACTAGGAAAATAACCGTATTTATATACATTATAATAGGGTCTAAATGATGTGTCTGGCTGATCACAGGGAATAACAGAACGCTCGGAGCCTTGCTTATATATCTCTGGTTCCTGTAGAACTAGTCAATATTTCCAGGCACCTTATTATTTATTATATAATATTTTATAGGATTTTTTTGTATTGACTTTTGGTGGCCTGATAGACTTTTACCATTATGATACTTTGGCTTCTGTTGTCTTCATCTAATCCCCATTGTGTAAACTTTTACTTATTCCTTTCTCCTTTTCTTTATAGTAAATCCCATTTTGTGGTACCCTCACCGTGCAAAATCTGAATTTCATCACAATTCACAATGTTAAATACTTAAAGGGGTTCTCCAGGGGTTTAATAATAATAATAATAATAATAATAATAATAATGACCTATCCTTAAGATAGAAGGGAGTCTGACACTTGGCTGTATGGAGCGGCCACAAGCACTACAGCTAGTTTGCTGCTTACAAAGGACAGTTCTTTTACATATTGCAGCTCAGCCCCATTCATTTGAATGGGACTGAGTTGCAAAAAGCCAAAGTAACTGATGGTACCACTGACCTGGTTTTAATGTCCTATCCTAATTCTATAGAAACAGAATGGCACCAAGCGCTCTGTTAGAGTCACTGGCCCTTTAAAGAGAACCTTTGATCACCTTCTCCAACTCCAGTAACTTGTGTCCTTTAGTAGGCTCCGCTCCTCTGGTACTGATGCAGGAGGAATCTTTGCTTCTCTAGCCCCCCATCAATTCTGAGCAATCGGTGCAGTTAGTTTTGATTCCTGATATGCTAACTAGACTCCCTAAGGTCAAGTGGGTGATATCAGGAAGGAGTAGCCAAGGGAGGCGTGACTCAGAGCTCCAATCAGAGTCAGATCTCTGAGTCACGCCCCCCTTGCCTGTTTCTTGCCTGACAACACCCACTTGATCTTAGAGAGTCTAGTTACCATATCAGACACCAAAACTAATAGTACTGAATGCTCATGAATGGTGGGGGCTAGAGAAAAAATTCCAACTGTACTGGAATCTGTAGAGAGGGCAGCTATTGAAAGATGCAAAGAATCGTCGTTCGTGGAAGTGATGAAAAGTCCTTTATAAATAAGTCCAGCAATATATGGTGTATTATGGTGTATGGTGGAATCTGAACTCACATCAGGTATGTGGTGATCAGATAAGATTATGACCTGCTAACAATCACTCCCTTTGTCCTGGGTCACTCTGGCACGTTATCTGTTACAAAGCTATAATTATTGGGATTATGGACGCAGATGTCTAACATCCTGTATACAAATGATCCTGGTAAAGTGAACTGAGCGATAAAGGGCAGCAGCATGGGACGTGGCCCAAGTACTCACCTGTGCTGCCTTTCTATGACCTACTAAGTGTATGTTTGTGTGTCTATCTATCTATCTATCTATCTATCTATCTTTATACCTTTATACTAGGCTGCAATGCAGAAGCACTGTGTAAAAGATTAAAGTGATCCTATCATTCAGACGACATTTTTTCTAAGTACCACGTCGGAATAGCCTTAAGAAAGGCTTTTCTTCTCCTACCTTTCGTAGTCTTCTCCGTGCCGCTGTTCGCCTACAATCCCTATTCTTGTCGGTATGTAAATTAGCTCTCTCGCAGCACTGGGGGCGGACCCCAGCGCTCAGACAGCACTGGGGGTGTCCCCAATGCTGCAAGAGAACTCTCTCCAGCGCCGCCTTCATCTTCGTCAGGAGCGTCCTCTTCAGCCTCTTCTTCTGGCGGTGGCTTGTAACCTCTAAGGCCTCAGGCCTTGGGCAGAGCAGACTGCGCATGCCCATAGGCCACGAGAAAGTGGCCGCTTGCATAGTATTGTAAGCGGCCATTTTCTCAGGGCCTGTGGGCATGTGCAGTCTGCTCTGCCCGAGGCCTAGAAGTAAGAAGACCCCGCCGGAAGAAGAGAATGAAGAGGCCATTCCTGACGAAGATGGAGGCGGCACTGGAGAGAGTTCCCTCGCAGCATTGGGGCGGCTCCCAGTGCTGTTTGAGCGCCGAGGCCCGCCCTCAGTGCTGCGAGAGAGCTAATTTGCATACCAAGAGAAACCAGGATTGTAGGCGAACAGCGGCACGGAGAAGACGACGAAAGGTAGGAGAAGAATAGTCTTTCTTAAGGCTATTCCGACGTGGTATTTAGAAAAAATGTCATCTGAATGATAGGATCCCTTAAAGGGGTTGTCCAGGTTAATTTTTTATTTTTTTTTCAATTAGCCTGGGGTAGGTGAAAAAAAATAAACACAAATCCCCCATAACTGTCCCTGATGCTCTGGTGTCTCCCAGCGTGGTACAGTCCCGATACTCTGGTGTTTTCCTGCGGCGGAGGTCCCCGCCACACATGACCGCTGGAGACAGTCAGCAGCCTCATTGAAGGACTCCGGACATCACTACCTATTACGTCCCCAGTCCTTAGCTTAGGCTGCTGAGGTCAATCAGCAACCTAAAGAAAGGGACCCGGGACGTCAAAGCCATCGAGGACTTTTGCTGCAAGAAAACATCATAGAAGCAGGACCGGACCATGTTGTAAGGTTGAGCCGATCTTGAGATTTCAGGATCGATTTTAAAATCCAATTTCTGATCATTTTCCAGCCGATCCAGATCGTGAAATTTGCTCGATCTCCGATCGGAATGGGTCCACCTTCCCTGGTCTAAAATATATATATTTTTTTATATATAAAAATTCAGAGGGTAATCTAATGCCTTAATGAATTTAGCATTGTCAAGTGTGGCCACCTCTACAAAAGCAGAAGTTTCAGCAGTTTGCTGGTCTGCAGCATTCAGGCATGTGTTAAATGAAAGACATCAGCAATGATCTCAGAGAAGCAGTTGTTGACTCTTTTCTGTCTTCTTACTTTTAGGATGGGAGTCCCAACTGCTGGAAACGGGATTTCTGGCAATTTTCCTTTGCCCACTCTGGTCCCTGTCCCGCGTTCCAGAAAACACGCCGCCATCGGGCATTGTTATCTGGGCCCATCGCTGGCTTATCTTCAGGATCATGCTTGGAGCAGTAAGTAGAACTACCATCACTTTAATGTGACCATTTGATAATCTGGTGCCCCTTAAATATTCATTCCCTTCTTTTCAAGTAAACAGTGTATTGTTACAACATGCCATTACTTACATGATCCTTTGAGTCCAATACGATCCTTTAAAAGAAGGAAACCAACAAAGTAAACCAGTGCTGCCCCCCTTTATTATCAGGTTCACTGAGGTTGTCGGAGCTTGGACACCCATTAAGGTCAATTGACCTCTCCACAGAGACTGCAGGAATCCAGTGAGTACTGCAAGGGAATTTTAGAGAAAATCAAGGACAGCGCCGCATGTTGTATAGTGGCTGTGCTTGGTATTGCAGCTTGACCCCATTCACTTGAATGGTACTGAGCTCCAAACTTAAAACCCGGAAAACCCCTTTAATCAGGATGAAGGATTCTGGGTAACAATTAGTATTCGGTTCACCTGACTTGAGAACCTGCAGGAGCCCACGAGCGGTCATTGCGCCAGCACTTGGCATGGGGACAACCTCGGCACTTAGCGCGTATCTCAGCGTCTAGTGCGAGGCTTGTAATCCCACATGTTGTCCGTACGTGTTTTCACAAGATAAGAGGAGATTACCTTCTAACATAATAAAATGGAGGAATACTGAGGGTTTGTCCTCTGCTGCTTTCTTTGGCTGAGGATCGGTGCGTTATCTTGCTTTGCTGCTCCGGTATCAGGGCGCACAGATGTGTAATCCTATAGCTTTCTATAGGTGTAAAAGCAAAAGGTTGTAAAATGTGGCATTAAAGAGAAGCAGGGATCACAATGCAAACACAAGGCCCCCGCGCAGAACAAAGAGCCCACCAGTGCCCCTTATACCGTGATTGACAGCTCATGTACAGAATCGGAGAGTAACCCTTTATTGGTTTCGATCATTTAGACCTCCCTAATAAGACGTTAACTAAATGTTCGTGCCCTGTGATGAAGGGAATAAGCCCCTTACATAAGTAGTCACATCCTGACGCCATGGCCATTGAACAGGCAAAATATATATATCATGTAAAGAGAAGGCTTAACAGTAGTATCCAAATTCTGTTGTGTGTGCAAATATTACCGCCATATGGTATATAAATAATGCTACCATAGAGTGCTAAGATAACACTGCTAAATATCTCCCACACGTTACTGTATGTTAATGCCCAGATATCGAAACTCACTCTATCCAAATATAGACCCACACAAAACCGAAATAACTCATACAACACCCACGTATTACAGCTTGTCTATTCCGTATAATATTGCCAAATTGTTTTGCAATATTCCTCCTACATATTAACACCATATTTGCTTAAGGGGATCATGCCACAAAAAGTATATATCCTCTGCCCAATAATATACAGTATGCAGATAGTACTCCCCTACCAAGTCTATATAATACTGCCATAGAGCGCCCAAATAATGTGCAGTAAGAAAATGATACTCCTGTAAAGAGCCTATTTAATACATAAATAATGTACAGTATTAAATCATACTAAATAATAAAACTTCTATAATACTGCCACATAGTGTGTAATATTCTCCTAATACTCATTTATAGAGCTCACTGCCATATAGTGCCCATAATATGTAGTATTGAAATAATACTCCATTAAAAAGCCCACATAACACTGCTATATAGTGCTTATATAATATTCATTGTTTAAGTAATACTGCCATAAAGAAACCATATAATACTTCTATATAGAGTGCAAATAATATGCAGTGCTAAAATAATGCTCTCTTAAAGAATCCACATAATACTGCCATATAGTGTACAGATAATATGAGGTATATACGTAATACTCCCTTAAAGAGCCCACATAATACTGCCATATAGTGTACAGATAATGTGAGGTATATACGTAATACTCTCTTAAAGAATCCACATAATACTGCCATATAGTGTACAGATAATATGAGGTATATACGTAATACTCCCTTAAAGAGCCCACATAATACTGCCATATGGTGTACAAGTAATATGCTGCATTTATGTAATACTGCGCTATATGGTAGTATTATGTAACTTCTTTAAGGTAATAATATTTATATACTGCATGTTATTTGCACGCTATATGGCAGTATTATTTATTTCTACCTTAAAGAGCCCAGATAATACCACCATATAGTGTACAAATAACCTGCAGTATTTAATAATGCCCTTTATAGAACCCACACAATGCCGCCATATAGCAATGCTAAATACTAATGGATGGTTTTAGGTTGCAGACGGGGTTCCCGCCCTCAGGGGCCTTCTAGGCGTTGGGGCCCTTGTTTGCTGCCTCCTCCTTGTCAGTCTCTGTTTCACATTAGTGCCTTGTCTTCCCAGTCTATGCAGTAAGAGGCTGCGGGTCTGGGGTCTCGTGTCAGTGGACGGTGAGCCCCCGATGACAGGTTTGTGTGATGACGCTGAGTAGCGAGGGATGGGAAGAGCATTAACAGGCTGTATAATCCCCACGATTAGGGGCCCGTGATGGATGGCCGCGCTGTCACCAGGAGCCCGAACACTTGTATGTTTCCTTCTCACAGGGGATAATGATCCTGACAGGCGCTGTAACGTCTGCCTGATGCGTGAAAGCAAAGTTTCCTTCCAGGCTGGAGAGCACCTGTCCAGGGGTGGGGGGGCCGCGGACGGTTTATGATTTGTGCCCAGAGCCAGCTGAAGGGCTGACACATGACTCTGGGCTCTGCCCCCCTGACCAGTGCCGGCCGCCCTCAGGAAATTATACCGCAGTGCCCTTACATAATAACATAACAGGGGGCGGCATCACAAGGGATATTGGGAATTTAGTGCGGGGCCACATTATTATTATTATTATTATTATTATTTGAGTTGATGGTGACAGGTGTTTTATACAGGGGCCCTGCTATTGGCCCCTGTCATAGTGGACCTCTGCTCACTTCCCTGTCCCCATCCCTTCCTCCCCATCTCCTTGATCTGTTGCCTTCCACTTCCTCTTCTTGATAAGATTTTGGGGGTTTGCTTAAAGCTGAACCTCTGTATAATGATAAACACCTTGGCTGCTGCAGAACCTCTTGATAAAGAGAAAGGGCTACTCTGAGGTTGCAGATTGTTTGAACTGGAACAATTGTGAACATGATACAGACCTAAGCTGCTGCAGAACTTTATACTATATACCCAAGTACTGCAGCATCTTATAGTATACACCTCAGACGGTGCAGGACCTTATAGTATACACCTCAGACGGTGCAGGACCTTATAGTATACACCTCGGATGGTGCAGGACATTATAGTATACACCTCGGATGGTGCAGGACCTTATAGTATACACCTCAGATGGTGCAGGACCTTATAGTATACACCTCAGATGGTGCAGGACCTTATAGTATACACTTCGGATGGTGCAGGACATTATAGTATACACCTCGGATGGTGCAGGACCTTATAGTATACACCTCGGATGGTGCAGGACATTATAGGATACACCTCGGATGGTGCAGGACCTTATAGTATACACCTCGGATGGTGCAGGACATTATAGTATACACCTCAGACGGTGCAGGACCTTATAGTATACATCTCAGACGGTGCAGGACCTTATAGTATACACCTCGGATGGTGCAGGACATTATAGTATACACCTCGGATGGTGCAGGACCTTATAGTATACACCTCGGATGGTGCAGGACATTATAGTATACACCTCAGACGGTGCAGGACCTTATAGTATACATCTCAGACGGTGCAGGACCTTATAGTATACATCTCAGACGGTGCAGCATCTTATAGTATACACCTCAGACGGTGCAGGGCCTTATAGTATACACCTCAGACGGTGCAGGACCTTATAGTATACACCTCAGACGATGCAGGACCTTATAGTATACACCTCAGACGATGCAGGACCTTATAGTATACACCTCAGACGGTGCAGGACCTTATAGTATACACCTCAGACGATGCAGGACCTTATAGTATACACCTCAGACGATGCAGGACCTTATAGTATACACCTCAGACGGGGCAGGACCTTATAGTATACACCTCAGATGGTGCAGGATCTTATAGTATACACCTCAGATGGTGCAGGATTGTATAGTATACACCTCAGATGGTGCAGGATTGTATAGTATACACCTCAGATGGTGCAGGATCGTATAGTATATGCCTTAGATGGTGCAGGATCGTATAGTATACACCTCAGATGGTGCAGGATCGTATAGTATACACCTCAGATGATGCAGGACCTTATAGTATACACCTCAGATGGTGCAGGATCGTATAGTATACACCTCAGATGATGCAGGACCTTATAGTATACACCTCGGATGGTGCAGGACATTATAGTATACACCTCAGACGGTGCAGGACCTTATAGTATACACCTCAGACGGCGCAGGACCTTATAGTATACATCTCAGACGGTGCAGGACCTTATAGTATACACCTCAGACGGTGCAGGGCCTTATAGTATACACCTCAGACGGTGCAGGACCTTATAGTATACACCTCAGACGATGCAGGACCTTATAGTATACACCTCAGACGATGCAGGGCCTTATAGTATACACCTCAGACGGTGCAGGACCTTATAGTATACACCTCAGACGATGCAGGACCTTATAGTATACACCTCAGACGATGCAGGACCTTATAGTATACACCTCAGACGGGGCAGGACCTTATAGTATACACCTCAGATGGTGCAGGATCTTATAGTATACACCTCAGATGGTGTAGGATCGTATAGTATACGCCTCAGATGGTGCAGGATTGTATAGTATACACCTCAGATGGTGCAGGATCGTATAGTATATGCCTTAGATGGTGCAGGATCGTATAGTATACACCTCAGATGGTGCAGGATCGTATAGTATACACCTCAGATGATGCAGGACCTTATAGTATACACCTCAGATGGTGCAGGATCGTATAGTATATGCCTTAGATGGTGCAGGATCGTATAGTATACGCCTCAGATGGTGCAGGATCGTATAGTATACACCTCAGATGATGCAGGACCTTATAGTATACACGTCAGATGGTGCAGGATCGTATAGTATACGCCTCAGATGGTGCAGGATCATATAGTATACACCTCAGATGGTGCAGGATCGTATAGTATACACCTCAGATGGCGCAGGACCTTATAGTATACACCTCAGATGGTGCAGGATCGTATAGTATACACCTCAGATGGTGCAGGATCGTATAGTACACATACCAAGTACTGCAGCATGTTATATATAATACACACCTCAACCTGGGCCCCAAAACTTGCAAGTCACCTGTAATAGTCTTACAATTCACAGTAGGAGCGATGTGCAGCAGAAGATCTGACTAGAGCAATGGCTTTACTGTATACATCTAAGACACATGAGTGACTACAAGTGTTGCTCTACTTTGCCAGGATCCTGAACGGCAGATCTAATAACTGTGCCTGTGGTAGTACTGCACTGCGGCATCATTAATAACCAGGCCGCTGGAATCTGGAACCCTCAGGGACATTCTCTATTGGAGCAATAGTAGCTGTCCTATATAAATGTCACCCAGCTTTCCCAGAATCAGATAGAATTCACAACTGGCTTAATGACTTGAGGTCGATTCAAGGACCTACTGGGGATTCTTGGGTGGAAATGCTTCTTAAGGCAAAGTTCCTGTGATTATTCCTGGTTTTGCAGACATCCAGGGCTAAACTCCTCCAGACCTCCGCTCCCAGTGATGACGTCATTGCTTCATTTTTTTTTTCCTCTGAGAAATTTCTGATAGTTGAACCTAACAAAATTTTGCATCTTGCACCAGTGACCTGCAGCGCGGCGCTGGATCTGACCTGACACTTGTGCCTATTCCAGCTCATAAACAGTTAAATGGCTCTATATATTTAAAGCTAGCACAGCAGGGGGATTAGCACAGGATGCAGAGGGGTGCAGCAGTCACCGCACAGGGCAAGGGGCTTACTGGGGGTGAGCAGGTCACAGTACAGGGTGTGAGGGGAGCCGGGGCCCTGATTGACAGCAGCAGAGTAAGCAGCAGGTTGCAAATTGTCAAGGAAATGGAGGGAAGAGGGTGAGTTATGAGGCCTGATGTTACGGCATTAACCCTCTGTGCTCGCTATGGCTGACAGATATACAGATCTGCATCAAGAAGATTGCAGCGGTCTTACTGTAAAGTAGTCATCTCCAACATCCTGGGAGTTGTAGTATTGCCAAGACTAGAAGGGTGCAGGCTACACTGTGTGACATGCCATTCTAACTCCCTGAAATCAGGTGCGTTCAGTTTACCTGTGCTTAATACCTCCCCCTACAGGACGATCCGATAGGATAGGTCATCAGTTGAAGATTTATGGGGTCCAATATTTGGGACCCCTGTGGATCACTTGTTGGAAATGGCAGCAAGTGAATGGGCTGCGCTGCGATACCAAGCACAACCGCAACACTTGGTAAGTGCTGGAGACTGCAGCAGTCACGCACTTGAGGGTAAAATAGTGCGGACTCTGGAGCGACTCCCTGCCGAATTCACACAGAATCCGCGCAAATTCTGTGCAGGATTGGCGCAAGAATCTGCGCGGTTAAAAAAAACCCTCCCCATAGAACTCTATGGAGAGGCTTTTTTTTTACCGTGCTGATTCTGGTGCCAATCCTGCACGGAATTCACGCGGCGTCGTGCCAGAATCCGTGCCATTTTCCTCCGTGTGAATGCACCCTAACATAGCTACTTGGTCGGGGGCCTGGTTGTTGGTCCCCTGCCCATCATTAATTGATGACCTATTCTAGGGATCAATCCTCCATTTAGAAGTCCCTGAAAAAACCCATTAATAAGTATTGTAATATTATTTACGCTGGCTCATTTCTGTGAAATCCTGTGATAAATTGCTCCGTCTGTTTCTCTATTGACAGCTGTGTACACCCCTATGGACTGGAGTACGGGCTCTTCTATAATAGAAGAAAGCTGAGGCTGGGGGTCACATCATACAGTGTATCAGGGAATTATAAACCCTAGAACATTGATCCTCGGCTTTCATAGGACACCAAGATCGCCGTTTTACTTACGTTATTGCCTGAGATATAACCAGTTGGAACCGCAGTCAGGCGTTTTTATATACAGTATGATCTTGGTGTCATATGCAAGCTGGGAGTCTCATCTTTCATATGACACCAAAACCGCTGTTCTATATTATATAATGCCTGTACGAAGCCCCCAGCCTCACCTGTATGCCAGTGACAAGCGGCGTACAGATAATAGAGACATATGCAGAGAGGGGATTTCAGTGCGGGATTTCTCAGAAATGAGCCAAAATTCAATAATAAAATACATTATAACATTTATTATTGACAGATCTGCTGCAAGTTTTTGGCAAGGTTGGGTGCCCTTTAAGAAGTTCCCAGAACACAAACCACTATATCAAGAGGGGAGGGGCTGCTGTGAGAGTTCAGCTCTGAAGCCTGAAGTAGATGTCATCTGGTCATGACGCCACGGGGTTACAGTGAATTTTGTATTGCAGGTTCACTTTTGGCAGCCTGTAGTTTGTCGATGCATCCAGGACACACTGGCGCCTCCACGTCCTGACAGGTCCTGCAGGGGGCAGTAGTGACGTGCAGTCACTTCAAGGCCTTCCCACCCTAACATTGCATTAGGGAATTGCTAGATATGCATTTCCCCTGAACGTCGCCTCCAAATTGCGTCTCCCCCTTCAACCCAATGCCGCCCGGTACTGCAAGGGTCAAGCCCAGGCCGAGATTTTCCTCTCTTATTTTACCGTAACCAACCCAGAAAAGAGTCTGAGAAATAACAGGATGTGATGGTAAACCTCAGACCACACTCTAAATCTTATCTCTCCCTGGCAGCGGGACACAACCTCCCTGCCCATCTCATTGGCTCAGCCTTCATCTGATTTCCCTGCGGTTTATTTGCTGTGGTTTTTCTCCCTTTTTTTTTTCTGCTATGCCTTGGCCGAAGGCATTATTTTTTTGCAAAACTGTCCTCCTTTCACAAAGCATTTCCTCATTTTTATCTGCAGCCAATGCCAGCGATGACATACACGGGCCCTTGCCCTTAATTGGAGCAAACTAGGCAGAAACAGCAAAAAAAAAAAAAAAATGCCAGTCTTGGGGGGAGAATAGCTTCTATGTTGTGCAAAGTAAAGCCGGCCATTGCTTCTTGAAAAATGATCTGTCAAGAGGCTGATAGTGAACACCCCGGGGTGACCCCATTGTAGGTTATGCTGAATGAGCATATAAAACCTGGAAGGTCAGAAAGAAGGGCAGGCGGCTGACAGGAACCTCTAGTATTACTGATCTGATGTATGGGAAGGACTAGAGAACGTGCCAAGAAATATCAGTTCCTCTTCTTCATCTCAGAAAGTGGTGTTGTCCTGCAGCCCTTATGGCAGTATATGTCTGATAATGTATGGAGGCTGGTATATTCATTACATATCCTGCACTAATCCTGACCTACATCCTGTATTATACTCCAGAGCTGCGCTCACTATTCTGCTGGTGCAGTCACTATGTACATACATTACATTACTTATCCTGTATTATACTCCAGAGCTGCGCTCACTATTCTGCTGGTGCAGTCACTATGTACATACATTACATTACTTATCCTGTATTATACTCCAGAGCTGCACTCACTATTCTGCTGGTACAGTCACTGTGTACATACATTACATTACTTATCATGTACTGATCCTGACTTACATCCTGTATTATACTCCAGAGCTGCGCTCACTATTCTGCTGGTGCACTCACTGTGTACATACATTACATTACTTATCCTGTATTATACTCCAGAGCTGCGCTCACTATTCTGCTGGTGCAGTCACTGTGTACATACATTACATTACTTATCCTGTATTATACACCAGAGCTGCGCTCGCTATTCTGCTGGTACAGTCACTGTGTACATACATTACATTACTTATCCTGTATTATACTACAGAGCTGCGCTCGCTATTCTGCTGGTAAAGTCACTGTGTACATACATTACATTACTTATCCTGTATTATACTCCAGAGCTGCGCTCACTATTCTGCTGGTGCACTCACTGTGTACATACATTACATTACTTATCCTGTATTATACTCCAGGGCTGCGCTCACTATTCTGCTGGTACAGTCAGTGTGTACATACATTACATTACTTATCCTGTATTATACTCCAGAGCTGCGCTCACTATTCTGCTGGTGCACTCACTGTGTACATACATTACATTACTTATCCTGTATTATACTCCAGAGCTGCGCTCACTATTCTGCTGCTACAGTCACTGTGTACATACATTACATTACTTATCCTGTATTATACTCCAGAGCTGCGCTCGCTATTCTGCTGGTACAGTCACTGTGTACATACGTTACATTACTTATCCTGTATTATACTCCAGAGCTGCACTCACTATTCTGCTGGTGCAGTCACTGTGTACATACATTACATTACTTATCCTGTATTATACACCAGAGCTGCGCTCGCTATTCTGCTGGTACAGTCACTGTGTACATACGTTACATTACTTATCCTGTATTATACTCCAGAGCTGCGCTCGCTATTCTGCTGGTACAGTCACTGTGTACATACGTTACATTACTTATCCTGTATTATACTCCAGAGCTGCACTCACTATTCTGCTGGTGCAGTCACTGTGTACATATATTACATTACTTATCCTGTATTATACTCCAGAGCTGCACTCACTGTTCTGCTGGTACAGTCACTGTGTACATACATTACATTACTTATCCTGTATTATACTCCAGAGCTGCGCTCACTATTCTGCTGGTACAGTCACTGTGTACATACATTACATTACTTATCCTGTATTATACTCCAGAGCTGCGCTCACTATTCTGCTGGTACAGTCACTGTGTACATACATTACATTACTTATCCTGTATTATACTCCAGAGCTGCGCTCACTATTCTGCTGGTACAGTCACTGTGTACATACATTACATTACTTATCCTGTATTATACTCCAGAGCTGCGCTCACTATTCTGCTGGTGCACTCACTGTGTACATACATTACATTACTTATCCTGTATTATACTCCAGGGCTGCGCTCACTATTCTGCTGGTACAGTCAGTGTGTACATACATTACATTACTTATCCTGCATTATACTCCAGAGCTGCGCTCACTATTCTGCTGGTGCACTCACTGTGTACATACATTACATTACTTATCCTGTATTATACTCCAGAGCTGCGCTCACTATTCTGCTGCTACAGTCACTGTGTACATACATTACATTACTTATCCTGTATTTTACTCCAGAGCTGCGCTCGCTATTCTGCTGGTACAGTCACTGTGTACATACGTTACATTACTTATCCTGTATTATACTCCAGAGCTGCGCTCACTATTCTGCTGGTGCAGTCTCTGTGTACATACATTACATTACTTATCCTGTATTATACTCCAGAGCTGCGCTCACTATTCTGCTAGTACAGTCACTGTGTACATACATTACATTACTTATCCTGTATTATACTCCAGAGCTGCGCTCACTATTCTGCTGGTACAGTCACTCTGTACATACATTACATTACTTATCCTGTATTATACTCCAGAGCTGCGCTCACTATTCTGCTGGTACAGTCACTGTGTACATACATTACATTACTTATCCTGTAATATACTCCAGAGCTGCGCTCACTATTCTGCTGGTACAGTCTCTGTGTACATACATTACATTACTTATCCTGTATTATACTCCAGAGCTGCGCTCACTATTCTGCTGGTACAGTCACTGTGTACATACATTACATTACTTATCCTGAGTTACATCCTGTATTTTATAAGACTACAAGTAAATGTCTTGAGGTTTTTTTCTTATTCTCGGCCCGATTGATGTTAATGAATTCAGGTGTCTATAGAATTAAGCACAGGACCCCCAGGTGCTCGGCGGCGGCAGTGAACGTGTTAAGCTCATCACCGGTGACACGCTCCTGCTCCTGCTCCTCCGTCCTCTCGCTCGCTACATCTCAGAAGTCTTTGGTCCTCGCTGTTTATTATTGTTGGAAGAACAAACAAGACGGAGATTAAGTCAAGATCCCCATACAAAGTAAGCCTTATTCCTACGGTAAACGGTGCCGCCAGCTGATGTGCCAGCCGTGCTCCTGAGCTGGCGTCAAGGCGCCCCGAAGCGTAACGTGGCGTACAGATATCCCATCAGCTTCTAATCTCCTTCATCTTGCTAAATGATCCGGGCCCATATTGTTAATGTGTCCACAAGTATAAAGGCGATAGCATTAAAGGGGTTCTCTACTGACATGTAGTCTTAGGAAATCTCATGCAGGCGGAGATGGGGATGGGATGGCCCCTGCCCATCTCTACTGGCAGCACGGTGTAAATCTGGCGCCAAAGTAAACACTGCCCAAGACGCAATGGAAATGCAGGGCAGGGTAACGCCAACAAGGAGCGGTCACCAAAAACCCAACTCCCTCGTGCCAAAGTTTTGTCCAGGGTCTCCCCTAACTCTTATGCAGGGTCTATAGACGTTACGATCGACTGGATTGGTCATTGACTTCCAATTCCTGACAGCGCTCCTGCCTAGCCCCTTGGGTAATATGCCTGGTACTTGTAGCGACGTGAACGTTCCTGGGAGAGTCTTACAATTTACAGAGGTCGGGGGAAAATTCTTCAGTCTGAACTTGGATTTTTAGCAAATAATGGACAAGTCTACGAAAAAACCTTCTGAGCCTCAAGAAGAGGAGCCAAAGGCAAACTGCAGATAAGTGACTAAAGATCAGAGAAATCAATTACTAAAGAGTCAAGTCTGGGAAGCCTAGAGGAGAAGGGGGGGAGCGCAGCTGGGAAGAGGTCAAAGGTTGGCACATTATAGACACCACTTTCCCCCAAAACATTCCCATGAAGCCCCGATGCCCTGCTGAGCTGCCCTGTATGAGTAATGGCCGAGCCGCACATGAAAGATGTCTTTCTTCACTAATGTAATAAAGCTAATTAGTATGAGCGCAAGAAAACCATCAACGAGGACATGATGGGGGGAACTGGGGGAGCCACCGACTGCGGGACTGGGGGGCGGGAGGTCAGGCCGCATTTAGGATGAAACAGTCCAGCAGGACAGAAACTGAGAATTAATATTCCCAAAACCTATCCAACTAGTTATAGACAAATGTGGGGTTTATATAGACGGGAAATTCACTGGTCCTAATAACAGTCCGAGTGCCTCAAAATCCTGGGGAGGAGGTGTAAGGGGCAAGGAGGGTTTAACGGTCGTGGCCTCGACAATTGGCACCATACATTGATGTCGGTGTGGTATGTCCAGATATCCTTGGGTGTTATTCACATCTGCATCTTGGCTTACAATGGAAATCATGATGTTAGGTCAGTTCTATCCAAGGAGGTAACTAACAAGATGGCGGATATAGCAGCGGATATGGGGCCGTATACCTGAAGGGCAACCCACAGTCACACAAGGGATACAGTGATACCAATGGGGGGGGGGGGGGTAAGATAAACTGAAAGCAGCCATAATACCAAGTGCTCTATTGTAATATCACAGGTTACCTCTGTACTGTGACATCACTGTGTGTATTATCCCTGTACTGTGACATCACTGTGTGTATTATCTCTATACAGTGACATCACTGTGTGTATTATCCTGTACTGTGACATCACTGTGTGTATTATCTCTGTACTGTGACATCACTGTGTGTATTATCCCTGTACTGTGACATCACTGTGTGTATTATCCCTGTACTGTGACATCACTGTGTGTATTATCCTGTACTGTGACATCACTGTGTGTATTATCTCTGTACTGTGACATCACTGTGTGTATTATCCCTGTACTGTGACATCACTGTGTGTATTATCCCTGTACTGTGACATCACTGTGTGTATTATCCCTGTACTGTGACATCACTGTGTGTATTATTCCTGTACTGTGACATCACTGTGTGTATTATCCCTGTACTGTGACATCACTGTGTGTATTATCCTGTACTGTGACATCACTGTGTGTATTATCTCTGTACTGTGACATCACTGTGTGTATTA
This sequence comes from Leptodactylus fuscus, assembly GCF_031893055.1. Taxonomy (NCBI): domain Eukaryota; kingdom Metazoa; phylum Chordata; class Amphibia; order Anura; family Leptodactylidae; genus Leptodactylus; species Leptodactylus fuscus. Next base: position 13,727,625 of record NC_134272.1, on the reverse strand, counting down.
TCCTGTACTGTGACATCACTGTGTGTATTATCCTGTACTGTGACATCACTGTGTGTATTATCCTGTACTGTGACATCACTGTGTGTATTATCCTGTACTGTGACATCACTGTGTGTATTATCCCTGTACTGTGACATCACTGTGTGTATTATCCCTGTACTGTGACATCACTGTGTGTATTATCCTGTACTGTGACATCACTGTGTGTATTATCCTGTACTGTGACATCACTGTGTGTATTATCTCTGTACTGTGACATCACTGTGTGTATTATCTCTGTACTGTGACATCACTGTGTGTATTATCCCTGTACTGTGACATCACTGTGTGTATTATCCCTGTACTGTGACATCACTGTGTGTATTATCCCTGTACTGTGACATCACTGTGTGTATTATCCCTGTACTGTGACATCACTGTGTGTATTATCCCTGTACTGTGACATCACTGTGTGTATTATCCTGTACTGTGACATCACTGTGTGTATTATCCTGTACTGTGACATCACTGTGTGTATTATCTCTGTACTGTGACATCACTGTGTGTATTATCTCTGTACTGTGACATCACTGTGTGTATTATCCCTGTACTGTGACATCACTGTGTGTATTATCCCTGTACTGTGACATCACTGTGTGTATTATCCCTGTACTGTGACATCACTGTGTGTATTATCCCTGCACTGTGACATCACTGTGTGTATTATCCCTGTACTGTGACATCACTGTGTATTATCTCTGTACTGTGACATCACTGTGTGTATTATCCCTGTACTGTGACATCACTGTGTGTATTATCCCTGTACTGTGACATCACTGTGTGTATTATTCCTGTACTGTGACATCACTGTGTGTATTATCCCTGTACTGTGACATCACTGTGTGTATTATCCTGTACTGTGACATCACTGTGTGTATTATCTCTGTACTGTGACATCACTGTGTGTATTATCCTGTACTGTGACATCACTGTGTGTATTATCCCTGTACTGTGACATCACTGTGTGTATTATCCCTGTACTGTGACATCACTGTGTGTATTATCCTGTACTGTGACATCACTGTGTGTATTATCCTGTACTGTGACATCACTGTGTGTATTATCTCTGTACTGTGACATCACTGTGTGTATTATCTCTGTACTGTGACATCACTGTGTGTATTATCCCTGTACTGTGACATCACTGTGTGTATTATCCCTGCACTGTGACATCACTGTGTGTATTATCCCTGTACTGTGACATCACTGTGTATTATCTCTGTACTGTGACATCACTGTGTGTATTATCTCTGTACTGTGACATCACTGTGTGTATTATCCCTGTACTGTGACATCACTGTGTATTATCCCTGTACTGTGACATCACTGTGTGTATTATCTCTGTACTGTGACATCACTGTGTGTATTATCTCTGTACTGTGACATCACTGTGTATTATCCCTGTACTGTGACATCACTGTCTGTATTATCCCTGTACTGTGACATCACTGTGTGTATTATCCCTGCACTGTGACATCACTGTGTGTATTATCTCTGTACTGTGACATCACTGTCTGTATTATCCCTGTACTGTGACATCACTGTGTGTATTATCTCTGTACTGTGACATCACTGTGTGTATTATCCTGTACTGTGACATCACTGTGCGTATTATCCCTGTACTGTGACATCACTGTGCGTATTGTCCCTGTACTGTGACATCACTGTGTATTATCCCTGTACTGTGACATCACTGTGTGTATTATCTCTGTACTGTGACATCACTGTGTGTATTATCTCTGTACTGTGACATCACTGTGTATTATCTCTGTACTGTGACATCACTGTGTGTATTATCCCTGTACTGTGACATCACTGTGTGTATTATCCCTGTACTGTGACATCACTGTGTATTATCTCTGTACTGTGACATCACTGTGTGTATTATCTCTGTACTGTGACATCACTGTGTGTATTATCTCTGTACTGTGACATCACTGTGTGTATTATCTCTGTACTGTGACATCACTGTGTGTATTATCTCTGTACTGTGACATCACTGTGTGTATTATCTCTGTACTGTGACATCACTGTGTGTATTATCCCTGTACTGTGACATCACTGTGTGTATTATCCCTGTACTGTGACATCACTGTGTGTATTATCCCTGTACTGTGACATCACTGTATTATCCCTGTACTGTGACATCACTGTGTGTATTATCTCTGTACTGTGACATCACTGTGTGTATTATCCCTGTACTGTGACATCACTGTGTATTATCCCTGTACTGTGACATCACTGTGTATTATCCCTGTGCTGGCTTTCCTCTGACCAGGTGTGATAACAATAGCTCGTCCTCCTTATGGCAGACCTGATGTTGATACGACGTCTTCTCTGCTCACTGCTTCATATTGTAGGAAACTTTCACTGTCAGACAAGTTCCTCTTTAAGGAAAAAAAAAACTTTTTTGTTGTCTTTTCCCTTCTGTGCTTTTTAAAGGGGTTCTCCGGAATTAGGCAAATCCTACAAAATATTTATATATCTATAATATTTAACCCTTATATAACATATGATGTAAGCTACAGGACTATTACAGAGGATCTGTCACCAAATACAAAATCCTAAATGCCTTGTGTCTCATTGTATACTGGCCGGCCCAGTATCTTTTTCTTTTTAAAATCTGTCCACCCCTACAAAAGCTATGGCCCCGAGAAGATTAGATATAAGCTAGCTCTGATTCTCCATGTGGGCGGAACCTTTTATTTTGTGAAAGAAAAACATAAGGTTACCACCCACTTGTCGAATATGAGCTATAACCTTCCAGGGTCATATCTCTTTCAAGGTATATAACTCAGGATCAGTACAGGATAAGTAATGTATGTACACAGTGACTGCACCAGCAGAATAGTGAGTGCAGCTCTGGAGTATAATACAGGATAAGTAATGTAATGTATGTACACAGTGACTGCACCAGCAGAATAGTGAGTGCAGCTCTGGAGTATAATACAGGATAAGTAATGTAATGTATGTACACAGTGACTGCACCAGCAGAATAGTGAGTGCAGCTCTGGAGTATAATACAGGATAAGTAATGTAATGTATGTACACAGTGACTGCACCAGCAGAATAGTGAGTGCAGCTCTGGAGTATAATACAGGATAAGTAATGTAATGTATGTACACAGTGACTGTACTAGCAGAATAGTGAGTGCAGCTCTGGAGTATAATACAGGATAAGTAATGTAATGTATGTACACAGTGACTGTACCAGCAGAATAGTGAGCGCAGCTCTGGAGTATAATACAGGATAAGTAATGTAATGTATGTACACAGTGACTGTACCAGCAGAATAGCGAGCGCAGCTCTGGAGTATAATACAAGATAAGTAATGTAATGTATGTACACAGTGACTGCACCAGCAGAATAGTGAGCGCAGCTCTGGAGTATAATACAGGATAAGTAATGTAATGTATGTACACAGTGACTGCACCAGCAGAATGTTGAGCGCAGCTCTGGAGTATAATACAGGATAAGTAATGTAATGTATGTACACAGTGACTGCACCAACAGTATAGTGAGCGCAGCTCTGGAGTATAATACAGGATAAGTAATGTAATGTATGTACACAGTGACTGTACCAGCAGAATAGTGAGCGCAACTCTGGAGTATAATACAGGATAAGTAATGTAATGAATGTACACAGTGACTGTACCAGCAGAATAGTGAGCGCAGCTCTGGAGTATAATACAGGATAAGTAATGTAATGTATGTACACAGTGATTGTACCAGCAGAATAGTGAGCGCAACTCTGGAGTATAATACAGGATAAGTAATGTAATGTATGTACACAGTGACTGTACCAGCAGAATAGTGAGCGCAGCTCTGGAGTATAATACAGGATAAGTAATGTAATGTATGTACACAGTGACTGTACCAGCAGAATAGTGAGCGCAGCTCTGGATACAGTATGGAGATTACACTTTATATTGCTGTCTGCCATGAATTCACAGCCTATCCCTAAATCACCATCTTTCTTACCTTTGTGACTAAGACTCCATCCTTGTTTTCTCTGAGGTTCTGTTCATTCGCTCTCATACTTTGGCTGTATCAGACATCCTTGATCCTCCGTCTATTCCCTATACCATTAACCATTGTGCTTCCCAGCAGTCCTATTGTCCTAGCAGTCCTAGAGTTTCCTATAAGAGAAGACAATAATCTGACCGTGTAGATTTTTTCCCGTCTGATCCTATTGATTCCTATTGATATGCGGTGTCTGGGTGTCTGGCAGACGCTTTATCCCATGCCCCATGTTTGGCTCATTTAATAGTATTAGGCCTAGTCAGTGTCTGATCCTGGACTTCGGGGTGTCAGGAGTCCGGTGTTATCATTATCAATGTGCCATGATAGAGACATCAGCACTGAATTGTGGAATGTCAGGACTCTGCAAGGGATGACCCCACAAAGCTTAATCTTTATAATACCGAGGGATTAAAATGGAAAAAGAATTTAGAAAATCTTCCTGGACCTTGCGCCCACGGAGCTGACACTCTGATGCCTGGACATGACGCCGGGGGCACTATCTGGCGATCCCTGCCACTTTCCCAAGCTTATATCAATGGAATTTTTACAGGCGTAGCTGTGGGTCATCTAACTTCTCTGGTGTTCTCCCTCACCATTGGCTTGTCCGCGCCATCTCGCCCCCTCCCCATCCAAATTCACTTTGGGCTAAGAAGGGCTGAAAGCCGGCTTTGTTCCCCTGACACCGCAGAGAGAGAAAAAAAAATCCATGGAAAATCTGACATCTGCATTGTCGAGAAGAAATCAATAGATGAGGAGAATCTGGTCGTCCCCCACTTGTGAAGGAATCTGCCTGCTCGTCATATCAGCTTAGAGCCTGACTGACATTTCAATTACTCCGCATTTTACTCCAGTTTGCAGACCCTTGGTTTTGCAGATTTGCGGGTTCTTTTAAAGGGACGGTGCCAAAGGGCAATGGAAAAATATTCGGCAGGGAATGACCGCGGCGGGTAATGTATGAAATGTATCGCTTTGGTCTGTCGTACTGAAGAATACATTGCCTAGGACCTGTCCTGAGGATCGCGGGTGTCCTATTTGGCGGCTGATTCAAGTATAATAGTAATTTAAAGGGATTGTCCAAGACCCAAGGCTAATGGATGCTGTTGACCTGTCCTTAGGATTGATTATCAGATTTGGGTAGGCCGTCACTCCGACCCTGCACTGATCATCTGACAATGTGTATGGCTAGAAGTTGTCAATTGAATGGGAACAAAGCAACAGTGCCCCCAAAAAGTGTAGACGTAGGGGACTACTTCGATCCATATACCTTGTATACTGCTTCCATCATCCGTATCTACTGGTCAGTGTGGGGTCCGGTCGTTGGATCCCTACTGATCTTTGTTTGGATCATTTATCAGTATCCATTACCCATAGGTCTCGGACGCCCCCTTTAAAGGGGTACTCTCGACACTATATAGGCAATAACAGGTGGGTTGTCCGGTCATTAGAGGCCCAAACTATCATACGGGCAGTAATTGTGGGGTGGGGTGTACTCCATACTTTATTGATGGTGGTAATAAAGCAGGGGGGCGTTAATGCCAAGCACGGCGCCCAGAGCACAGTTTAAAGCTGCCAGACCCCATTGCGAAATGCGCAATGGGCCCCCTACCTATCTTGTGGTATATTTTATGTTGCATAGGAGCCTTTGGGGCCCCCCTCAGGGTTCAGGGCCCGGTAGCAGCTTCTTCCTCTGCATGCCCTATAGCAGGGGTAGGGAACGTACGGCTCTCCAGCTGTTGCAAAACTACAACTCCCAGCATGCAGCATTACTCTGCTGTTCTTGGAACTCCAATGGAAGTGATTGGAGCATGATGGGAGTTGTAGTTTCACAGCAACTGGAGAGCCGTACGTTCCCTACCCCTGCCCTATAGTGACACCGCTGACAGCACTGTACATATTGTAGGGGCTGTGATCAGTATTGCAGCTCAGCCCCTTTCACTTGAATAGGGCTGAGCTGCTACTTTACTATGTGACCGGTGAACGTGATGTCATCAGGGTAAGAGACTGCAGCACTTGTGAAAGCCATGGCCTCTTTAAAAAGCTGATCTGTGTCAGAAGGATAAGGATAGGTCGTTACAATGTGCAGGACAAGGGAAAACCCCTTTAATTTGAGTTAAAAAAAACTTGCCTCCAAGTTTATGTTTTAGACATTTTTGGGGGTAGGAAACTGGTGTGGCAAAAAGGGAGTCTATGACCACTCCAGCATATCACCCCATCCCCAAAGATAAATTGGGTCACCTGACTCAAACTGTTTTCCCCTTGTGAATCACTCTCTCCATTGCCGCGATATCGCTGTTTTTGACGATATGCAAATGAGGTCTTGGAACAACGAGGGTGTTTTTATCGCTTATGAGTTCATTTGCATATTGACAAAAACAGCGATATTGCGGCAATGGAGAGAGCGATTCACAAGGGGAAAGCAGTTTAATTCAGTTGACGCTAACCTATCTATCTGCAGGGCTGGGGTGATATGCAGGGTCTGGTGACAGTAACCTATCTATCTGCAGGGCTGGGGTGATATGCTGGGTCTGGTGACAGTAACCTATCTATCTGCAGGGCTGGGGTGATATGCTGGTTCTGGTGACAGTAACCTATCTATCTGCAGGGCTGGGGTGATATGCTGGTTCTGGTGACAGTAACCTATCTATCTGCAGGGCTGGGGTGATATGCTGGTTCTGGTGACAGTAACCTATCTATCTGCAGGGCTGGGGTGATATGCTGGTTCTGGTGACACTAACCTATCTATCTGCAGGGCTGGGGTGATATGCTGGTTCTGGTGACAGTAACCTATCTATCTGCAGGGCTGGGATGATATGCTGGTTCTGGTGACACTAACCTATCTATCTGCAGGGCTGGGGGGATATGCTGGTTCTGGTGACAGTAACCTATCTATCTGCAGGGCTGGGGTGATATGCTGGTTCTGGTGACAGTAACCTATCTATCTGCAGGGCTGGGGTGATATGCTGGTTCTGGTGACACTAACCTATCTATCTGCAGGGCTGGGGTGATATGCTGGTTCTGGTGACACTAACCTATCTATCTGCAGGGCTGGGGTGATATGCTGGTTCTGGTGACACTAACCTATCTATCTGCAGGGCTGGGGTGATATGCTGGTTCTGGTGACACTAACCTATCTATCTGCAGGGCTGGGGGGATATGCTGGTTCTGGTGACAGTAACCTATCTATCTGCAGGGCTGGGGTGATATGCTGGTTCTGGTGACACTAACCTATCTATCTGCAGGGCTGGGGTGATATGCTGGGTCTGGTAACAGTAACCTATCTATCTGCAGGCTGGGGTGATATGCTGGGTCTGGTGACAGTAACCTATCTATCTGCAGGCTGGGGTGATATGCTGGTTCTGGTGACACACTCCCTTTAAGAGTTGCCTAAGTTTAGGTGCACTGTAACCCAGAATAGATGGTATAAAGTTATTCAGACATGTCTATAGACGCATCAGACATATCACTTTGATAAATCTGGCACATCTTTAGCCTTTCTGCTCAGTCTTCACTATCTTGGAACTGTTTAGTAAATTTGGCCTGAAGACTGAATATTTTTGAGGTATTTTTCTTTTTTTTCTTTGGATCTGACCCCATTACAGGTGGAGATGTCTAGAGGGGAGAATATAATCTGGGTTGAGGGTCTTGGGAATGTCGGCCGATGGGAACCTTTAATTCAGTCCAGGTTCTTTTGTCCTAAAAGTGTCTGTGGTGCCCCGGCGGGGGCTGACACTGGTGGGACTGACCTCCCTGGTGGGAATCTCTGCGCCAGAGGCTCAGCAGCAGATTTTCCATAAATTGGGTTACGGGATGGGTTTTGTGGTCTTCAGGAGGGGAAAGGTCAAGTCCTAATCCAGTTAGGGCACCTGTTTCCTGCTCTTTATCTAATTTCGCTTCATCTCCAGAGAACTTCTTTTTAAAGTTATTTGGGAAATTTCATGAGAAAGGCCTCTTAAAGGGGTCATACCTAGGCCTTGTCCGGATGAATCCAGATATATAGTGGATTGGAAGGCACATCTGTCCATACGGCCGAATAATTGTTGCACCCCTGGATATAGCTATGGAGTAGTATCACACCAAGTGCCTATAAGGGGTATATGGATGACTTAGAGCAGGAAAGACGGACTCCAACTCTGAAGGATTCTGTACAATCAGACATTATGGAGTTGCCCATTCATTTGAAGTTCTTTCATGTAATACCACATTTCTCCTGTAGTGGCCACTGCAGGCAGATTGAGCCGCAGCATGAAGCTTTTCTTGATGATCATGGATGATCGTAGCATCGTTCCTCGGAACGGATACGACCAAGAGATCAATCACTATCACAGCTGGTACTATTATCACTAGTATTATATATTAGGTGTAGGCATCATGGCAATAGCAGAGGGACACACAATATGGTCTCCATTACAGGATTTACCACCCAGCTTTTCTAGAGTCCTGAATGACAGATATTCCTGGTTATGTTATGATAAAAATATTGCTACTGCACAACTAGGCAGATCTGCCTGGAGTACGAAAACATGGCTGCTTTCCCAATACAGCGCCACACCCGTCTGCAGGTTGTGAATGGTATTACAACTGAACCCCGTTAATATCAATGGACCTGAGCTGCAATACCAAACACAACCTATGGACAGGGGTGGAGCTGTTGTGGTAATCATGCAGCCATGTCTTAAAGGGATAGCCCTTCGAGGATAGCTTACTGAGCAGTGGGGTCTGACTGCTAGGACCCCCACCGATCAAGAGAACTGAGATAAATTCACCCTATTTTGAGTGGGGTGGTTGGTCGGAAATGCAGGTAAGCAGGAAGCACCCCAGGTCTTATGATAACGGGGGGACAGTGATTAGACCTCCACCGATCAACAACATACCTCCTATATAAGACTGCAAAGGGGTTGTACCAAGTTATGATTGAATAGGGGGGTCCTACTGTATCCAATCAGTGATTCGGCATGGGGTCTGCTTGGCCTGCTGCTCCATCGGGACTGGAGAATTGGAGCCCCATTCTTGTGATTGATGGGGGTCCCAGTCTTGGACCCCCAACAATCATGTTATCCCCTACCCTGTCAATAGGGGATGACTATAACTTAGTAAAAACCCTTTATTTTATTAAGAAAACTTTTCGACATGGACCGATAATCCAGAATATAGTGTTACGTCCCATTGTTCCCAGAGTTCTTATTTTTTGGAATAATCCCAAATATGGACTCCCCCTTTAATAAAGCTTCTGCCACAAATCTCAGCCAGAATACACAAGAGCCTCTCTGGCTTCTTGTAAAAGCCGCTTTGTGAAGTAGCCGCAGATAAGGATCAGCAGGACCGGCCGGGCCCTACAGCTGGACTCTGTATTGGAGCCATATCACCCATATGACAGGTCCGGGCCCATGTGTGACCACTCTGTAATGAGCCTGCCCGCTGCTGCCCCCTCTCTTTGGGGCGCTGCTATCTGTGGGACCGAGTCTAGAATTGACTTCAGATTAGAAGCTCCAGATTATTACAGGCCGTCTACTGATAGGGTTAGTGGTTATCAGCAGCTCAGTCCTATAGGGACCACTCCAGTCCCATGTACAATGTATAAAGATCTGGATCCAATCAACGTATAGGCCAATACATCTCACTACTCGTAGACTCAACGGCTGAGTGGGGGAAGGGAAGTGACTACTTGTTTGGTTGCTGCTCCCTTAAATATTCAGGTCTCTCCCCCATTGTCAAAGTGACAGAAGACTGGCAAGCTGAGATGTGAGGAGATGTTTGCGCGTTCCTGTAGAGGTGTCTGAGTTGTACCTAGGATATAGGGACGTCTAGGGAAATAGGTGTGCAGTCCTCTCCCCCCTTACTTTTTTATAGGGATCCCTAAATGTGCCCAAATAACGTCACAACGAAGCAGTACCCACATACAATAATACTAAAAGAAAGTGCCCAATATTTGTGCCCACATAATATTGTCATGCAACGTATGCATAATTCTGCCAAACCGTAGCGAAATACCGACGACAAAGTAATAACAGTAGTAAGTGCCTAATAAGTACATCAGGTACCTACCCAATACCGCCATGTAATACGTAATACTGCAATATACTACCCCAATGACGGTGCCAAAGAAATAACAGTAAGTGCTAAATAAAAGTACAACCAATGCATAGCTACATAGTACCGCCATATAGTGCCTGCTTAATATATTCCTCTGATACCAGGGCCAGAGTAATATCACTACAGTAGTAAGTGACAAAAAAAATTCATCAAAACTTATTTCAACCAAAAAAAAAATCATCAAATAAAGTACCTACATAATACTGCAATATACTACGCCAATTACAATTACAACTACAACAAATACAGTACATATATAATACTGCCATATCATACGTAATATGATACCGCAATATCGGTGTCAAAGTAATAACACTAGTAAGTGCTAAATAATAGTACAACAAATGTAGCACCTTCACAATACCGCCATATAATGCCTACTTAATACCGCGTAAGGACACTGATAAACAGTGATGTGAAAAACCTGGGTGGCGCACTCCACAAATGCAAAACGCAGATGTACGTGGAAATGTTCGTTTATTGGAATTGACAATGCGTTTTGGGGTTTTGTGGTAATACAAGTACCCCTTTGTCATCATCTACTTAATACCGCAATATACCACCCTAGTACCAGTGCCAAAGTAATAACAGTAGAAAGTTCTAGATGAAAGTATTGCCTGCATAATACTGCCATATAAGGCATATATAATATAATACTGCCATATAAGGCATATATAATATAATACTGCCATATAAGGTATATATAATACTGCCATATAGTGTTTGAATGCTAATGCCAGATACCACCAGTAAGTGCCAAATTACAACGCCCACTTTGTGCAGCCATATAATGCCATACATAGTACACAACCTCAAGATGTCAGGGAATTTGGAATCGATTAAGGTAAGAAAAAATTGGTGGTGATCCCGGGGCATTTACCCCATGTGCACGTTGACCGTGCAGGGGGCTGCAAGAGATGTCTCTAGCTGGTGTGACAACCTACAGTCCTCTAATGTGCTGCGAGCGCTATCAGGTCACACACTGGAGTATTTCTCCACTTTTTACGGTAAAAATCGCTGCATATTTATCCTATGTTGTTCTACAGCCTTATAATGTTTTCTACTCCATTCACATCCAAAGCTGGAGTCGGATTTCAGTTGATCATTTCATGCAGTCACCTGATCTAACTGCTGTTACAATGTAACTATCATCAGAACTCCCACAATGCACTGCTGTGTTGTAGCAGATTTGTGAATGCAGCTTTACATGTGAACGGAGAACGACAAAAATTTTTTTTTTTATGTCTTGCTGCCTCTGTTTCTTGCCTCTTGCTGCGTCTTACATCATTTCTAGGCGCACTCAGCTGGAATAATCATTAATTAGGGCAATGTTTCCCCATCGGAAGGGAAGCCGAACGTGTGTCGTATTAGTCAATAACATGGTCACTTGGCAACTGAGATCATGGCCGATAATCTACGCTGGAGCAGAGTCTGAAGTGTCGTCTGTTACCTGAATAAACAAGAGATAAACTTGCTCGGGCCTGCAACGTCCCAACTGTCCGGAGGCTGTGACGCCATGTATAGCGTGCAATCATTGACATGAGGATACTTGACTACCCTTTGTGTGTGAGCGGCTGGAAAATAAAAATTCTTCATTGGTAGAGTTAGGCCATCTATCTCAGAAAGCGACAACCAACTTCTTTTGTAACCTAGAAATGTGCTCAGAACGGTTGTCACTACCCTTCCCCCACTCCTCTCATGCAAAGTTTATAGCTTAGCATGGAATGGGTAAAACCACTGCTGTTCTGCTGCTGTGATTAGCCACTGCCTTCTCTGACCCCGCCCATGCGGATTCTTATTATTTGCTAAGTAGTACAGCAGTGACAACCATTTCTTTTAGCCAGACGTGTTCAGAGCTGGTGTCACTGCACTTGGCCCGCTCCTCTTATACAAAGTTCAGCATAGGATGAGGGGGTTTAGCTCCTTCCTGGAAGTATCGGTACTGTTCTGCTGCTGTGATTGGCTATGAGTGACTTTGTTCCCGCCCACGCAGACCCATCTTATTTGATAACTAGTGGAATTGTGATGAGTAGGGTTGAGCCGATCTTGAGATTTCAGGATTGATTTTAAAATCTGATTTCCGATCATTTTCCAGCCAATTGCGATCGTTAAATTTGCTCGATCGCCGATCGGGATCCGATCTTTCCCGATCGCTCAACACTAATTGTATATTAGATATAGAGTAGAGTTGAGCCGATCGTGAGATTTCAAAATTCGATTTTTGATCATTTTCCAGCCGATCCCGAATGTGAAATTTGCGCGATCGCCGATCGGGATCCAATCTTTCCCAATCGCTCAACCCTAGTGATGAGTGTGCTCAGCGCTGGTGTCTCTTCCTCTTACTCCTCTTACCTAAAGTGCATTACTGAGCAGGGGATGGGAAAGCTCCTTCCAGGAAATATCACTGCTCTTCTGCTGCTCTGATTGGCTACTGCCTGCTCTGTCCCCGCCCATGAGGATTCTCATTATGTGCTAAATGGTGGAATTGAGATGACCGCATGCTCAGAGCCACTTGTTCATAGTAGTCTCCAACCTGTGGCCAGTTGGGCATAATGAGAGTTGTAGTTTTTGCACAGTTCAAAACCAGTTTGGAAACCTTTCACCTAGGGCATGTTTGGAGTTGCAATTCTGTCCACCGGTTTAGCGTCATGCAGTATACTTGCCTACGGTCCTTTGTACGACTAATAAACTCACAATTTCATCCCTACTACATCTGACAAACTCAACTCTACTACCTCTAGCAAATTTTTCTTCATGCGACGATCTCAGCACACCTACATTTGACAAACTTAAACCTGCAACACTTGACAAAATAAACTTGGGTCCATCTCACTAACTCAGCTCTGCTACATCTACACCCTCAGCTTTTTCCTAAGGCACCAATGTGTCAGATTTAATCTTTGTACCTTGTTCTGTTCATTTTGACATGATGTTAGGATTCATAGCACCACATGGTCATCGTTCAGACCTGGCGTAAAGGAGGCTGCCATAAATCCCGTTTTTTTTTAAGAGAGTCCTAATAAAGTGCAAAAGTTAAGAATCAGCTTTTTATTTTCCAATTAGAGCTGTATCTGCCCCCTCCCCATCGCCTGCTCTGCTGCACATAAGCATCCAGTGTTCTATAAACACCCTCCACGCGGCGTCCCTCGGGTGGAGGTAGAAGCCGTGTTTATAATAAATGGCTGACGCCATACCGAAGCAATTTGGACTGACTTACTGTACCAAAACAGCTGTTCTTCTGCCGCAACGGGCTGTAATTAACCCGGAGCCAATTAGCAAGGCCTTCATTCATCTCATTGACTTCTGATTTATGTAAAGATGGCATCCTCTAGACCAGTTCTTGGAAACATCTTACAAGCTGACGCCGATGGGCCAATAGGAGGTGGGGAGATCTCAGGAGCCGGCGTACAGTCTCCTCTTTATACAAAAATTTCTGTTTCTATATACTTTTCCTGCTTTCATCAGACGCGCAATGTCACATCGATTGGTGATGATGATGATGAATGGACTTAGCGGTTGCGGAGGAGGCTGAGCCCAGACAATCAGGGCTCGAAACTGCTCTAAGGAGGGGAACGTTTTTTTTTTATAACCATGTGTTTTTGTCATCTTTAATTTCCTATTGGACTCCATTCCATTTCTTGTATCCGGACGATGTCCCTTTCTCATGCAGAACTGGACAGGTCACTGCCTCTTACAAGATCAGCACACTCTTGATCTGCTGCCACCGTTACTTCCATGATCTTATTGACAGCAGGATGTTCTATCACTACCAGTTTCTGATCTTCCTGCTCTTTCCACCTTGTACTTGCTAACAGTGAAATGTGTTTATTGGTCACTGCTTCCAACAAGATCACCACACTCCTCATCTGCTGCTGATATTCCTCCCATGATCTGATTGGCTACAGTGTGTTCTATCCCTACCCAGTTCACTGTCTAAAATAATTTGTTTTGAATCCTGCACCTTCCACCTTGTGCTTGGGGTCTGGTCATTGCCTCCTACTAGATCAGCACAATCTTCTTCTGCTGCGACCATTACTACTATGATCTGATTGGCTAGAGTACCAGGGGTTGTATCCCCACTAATTTCACATCTCTTTTCACAATATCCTTCGTGCTGGTGTTGAATCCTGCTCTTTCCAACTTCTGCTTGCTAAAATGACGTGTGGTCACTGCCTCCTTAAAGATCAGTCCGCTCCTCTGCTGCTAGTAGTTCCACGTTCTGTTTGGCTACAGGTTGTTCACACATTTCAGAAATTATTTTCAGCAATACTCTTTGCTAGAGGAAAATCTGGTTATTTACACTGTGTGTCCACTAACAATCACCAGGGGATAGGTCACTGCCTCTTACATGAGCAGCACACTCCTCTTCTGTTGCTGACATTACTCCTATGATCTGATCGGCTACAGGGTGTTCTATCTCTCCAAATTTCCTAAAATACTTTATGCTGGAGTTGATATAAGCTGTGCCAATGGAAATGCCTGTTGTTTCCTTCCTGAGCCCACTAACAGTCACAAGTGGGTAGGTCACTGCCTCCTACAGGATCAGCACACTCCTCTTCTGCTACTAACATTACTCCTATGATCTGATCAGCTACAGGTTGTTCTATCTCTCCCAATGTCATAAAATACTTTATGCTGGTGTTGAATCCTGCCCCTTCTACCTTGTATTTGCTAACAATCACATGTGTGGACTGGTCACTGCCTCCTACAAGATCACTACAATCCTCTGCTTCTGTGGATATTATTTCCACAATCTAATTGGCCATAGGTTGTTCAGTCCGCAGCTATTTCACAAATTATTGCCAGATATAGTATAAGCTGTGTCGGTGGAAGAGCCTGTTGTTTCCACCCCGAGCCCACTAACAGTCATAAGTGGGTAGGTCACTGCCTCCTACAAGATCAGCACACTCCTTTTCTGCTGCTATCATTCCTATGATTTCATACTTTACTCTGCCAACTATCTTCTCCAGCTTCTCACCTCCAATGCTAATACTGAGCTGGGTTTCTATCCCCACCCATTTCACAATTTACCAGCTTAAATACTCTGTGCTGCAGTGGGACTATCCTCTTTCCACATGCCTGAAAATGTATCATGATTTCCAGTTTCGAAATTAAAAAGATCTTTTTTGTAGAAAGGAGGCACAAAGGGTTAACTACAGGGTCCGAGACGTTGTTTTTTTCTTCTAGTATCCCCAATTACTTGTCTTACTTTTAGTAAAGCGCCCCCTTCCTTTACATCAGATTATAGCAGAATGAAGAAAAGCTGAGGGAGGCTGGCAGCTTGTGCGCCCCGGCCGTGTAGACTGGAGAAGATCGCTGCCAATGACAATACAGCCTCGGTGCTTGATTTACTGCCATAACACGATTCACTGGATGGAGTCTGTCACCGACATCTGTAATTACTGCAGCTGATTGTACACATCAACAGCTCACAGGCGGACACAACATCCAACTACAGCGTATGCTGGCAATGGGAGCGGATAGGTGGAGGTAGAGGAGCAAAATTAACCTCCTGCTGCACAGAAACCAACATAATACAAGTGTGCATGCACTGATGAGGGCTGTAAGGGCTAAACAGACCCGTATGGAGATTTGTTCCATGTTCTGTCGAAACGCTTTGGTTCAATAGTCGAAATAGATATTCGGAGGTAGAGGAGAAGAATTAACCCTCTGCTGCACAGAAACCAAAATAATTCAACTTTAGTGCGTGCACTGATGACGATTGTAAGAACCGAACAGACTTGTATGGAGATTTGTTCCATGTTTTATTGAAACACATTGGTTCAATAGTCGAAATAGATATTTGGAGATAGAGGAGCAGAATTAACCCCCTGCTGCAGAGAAACGAATGTAATCCAACTTTAGTGCATGCGCTGATGACGATTGTAAGAACCGAACAGACTTGTATGAAGATTTGTTCCATGTTCTTTTGAAAAGCAAGGATATTAGAGTATCCTAGAATGGGATTATCTGCTTGAGAGCTTCTTCTGTGAACCAGAATTGCCAGCCGCCCCTGTTCTGGCAGACTGGAGCTGTCCTGGTACATCTACATTTCTGGTTTGGCTGGGCTGACTTGTCCTCAGTAAAATCATCAGGGAACACAGCTAGAGGATGACTTTTTAAAGGGGTTGTCTCTGAGGAACCAGCAACTTTAATATCCCTCCACAGCCACAAATCTCACTAGTATAGCTGAAGTGTCAAGTCCGAAAATGGATAGATCTGTAGGCCCACGTGTTCTAAAACTCCATCTATCTGGAGTCGCCACTAGGTGGAGCTCTGGAGTGTTCTGTATACAGTTTGTACATTCATGCAGTAAACTCCTGAGCTCCCTCTAGTGGCGGCAGCAGGTAGACGGAATTTTATTATTCAATTCTAAGCCTATGTAGTGGATTTGGTGCTTTATATTAGACAGCTTATCTCCACAGAATGGGGGTTATGCATCTAAATCAGCCACAGGATCTGCGGCAAACTGGAGCAGGATGCTTATTTTTTTTAATCTCTACCTCCTATTGTATGTTTTCAGATACAGGGTGGAATTTGGTACTGATTTTTGAGCAAGATTCGTCTTAAGATCAAGGCCAAATTCTGATGCATGAACATACCCCAAGTCTGAATTACCTGTCCATGTACTTAAACTCTAGTTACCCGCATTCACCACTAGAGGGAGCTCAGGAGTTTTTTGTATACTATTTGTACATTGAATTCAATGATGGTATAGTATGCAGTAAACTCCTGAGCTCCCCCTAGTGTCGACTGCAGGCAGCTGGCCTTTCATCAGTCGGCTCTATGTGTATGCAGTGGTTTTGGAGCTCTGTATCAGAAGAACTAAGCTCTGACTATTAAAAAGATGTCTTAAGAAAGGAATCAGAATGCTGGACCTGATAAAAACATGGTGTTAAAAGGTGGGGGCTCCTTATGAAGCCACCTGTCTGGATACACAGAGGAGCCTTGTCTGAGGGATGACACCCAGCGATGAGCAGGAGACATCTCATTATCTTCTTATTAACCTGTGCACAGAATGATTGCTGCAGCCGCTGACGCAGGACCGGGCCGGCCAGATGAAGAGGTGAAGACATGCATTGTGCGGGCCACATGTGGCTGCCCCTTTTGACCATCCAAGCTCTTCCTTCATCAGACATCTTGTGATCCTAATCAGCCAAATGTCTTAAGCTCAGATCAAAGCGGGCAGGAGACAGTGGCCTAGCCCGGGGCAGGGAGCGTGGCATGCAGATGTCCCCTCCGCCGCTGGCCCAGGTGTCTTCTGTATTAGCTTTATCATTAACCCCATATGTAGCGGATGTATTAGCCCCAGCCTCTTGTATCTATCCCCAGAGCTGCAATCTATAGGATCTCCTATAACAGCCATGAAATAGAGACCATATCCAGTCTCCATGACTATAAAAGGGGTGAAAATGTAAAATTGAAATAGAAGTCCTCCGGTCCTCTTCTTATTAAAAATGGTTTCCATGCAGCTTTCCCAAACGACTGAATGGCCAGTCTAACCTATTCCTCTACTACTGCTGCATAACTAGGCCGATTTCCCATTCAGGACCCTAAGAAAGTGAAGTAACAACCCCTGTGGGAGTTGTAGAGGTGACCATTTTGGTTGTCACTCAGCTTTCTTAGACTCCTGAGAGGCAGTTCTGCATACATATGGAGGTAGGGCAAGTACTGAAGGGTATTCTAGGTATAGCAAGTTGTAACCAATTTGTCCTTTCACTGACAACAAGCAGAGGTCTTGGCAAGGGTGAGAAATTAAAACATAAAAATTATTAGAAAATTGCAGAACTTTTACTATATATATATATATATATATATATATATATATATATATACTGTATATGGCAATACTGCAGATAATAGAGGAAGGGAGGGGATCAGGGGGAGGGGTGGAGGCTACCGAGCGGCCGCCATGTTTGTGCCCATGTCAATCAATTCTCTTTTGTTCCTATTTCAGGGCCTTATTAAAATCCGAGGAGACAAGTGCTGGAGAGATCTGACCTGTATGAACTATCACTATGAGGTCAGTACATGACGTGTGCACAAAGGACATTTCATGAAGTGAAACTAATAAATAATTAAGTGACGCGCGGCCGGTGTATGCCGAGGAGTCAGAGACTGCTGAGAATGAAACATCTAAGTATTCCAAGAGCCCCAAAGATGGTGCAGCAATTACTGATGGTAGTCATGTGGTTTATTCTAATAGAACCATCCTGAGCTTCCTGGTCTATGAATAGAATGCCAGAACTGCAGTGAAGACCTATACAGTCAGAGGAGTAGCTAAAATACTCCAGAGCTGCGCTCACTATTCTGCTGGTACAGTCACTGTGTACATACATTACATTACTTATCCTGTATTATACTCCAGAGCTGCACTCACTATTCTGCTGGTGCAGTCACTGTGTACATACATTACATTACTTATCCTGTATTATACCCCAGAGCTGCACTCACTATTCTGCTGGTGCAGTCACTGTGTACATACATTACATTACTTATCCTGTATTATACTCCAGAGCTGCGCTCACTATTCTGCTGGTACAGTCACTGTGTACATACATTACATTACTTATCCTGTATTATACTCCAGAGCTGCACTCACTATTCTGCTGGTGCAGTCACTGTGTACATACATTACATTACTTATCCTGTATTATACTCCAGAGCTGCGCTCACTATTCTGCTGGTGCAGTCACTGTGTACATACATTACATTACTTATCCTGTATTATACTCCAGAGCTGCGCTCACTATTCTGCTGGTACAGTCACTGTGTACATACATTACATTACTTATCCTGTATTATACCCCAGAGCTGCACTCACTGTTCTGCTGGTACAGTCACTGTGTACATACATTACATTACTTATCCTGTATTATACTCCAGAGCTGCGCTCACTATTCTGCTGGTGCAGTCACTGTGTACATACATTACATTACTTATCCTGTATTATACTCCAGAGCTGCGCTCACTATTCTGCTGGTGCAGTCACTGTGTACATACATTACATTACTTATCCTGTATTATACTCCAGAGCTGCACTCACTATTCTGCTGGTACAGTCACTGTGTACATACATTACATTACTTATCCTGTATTATACTCCAGAGCTGCGCTCACTATTCTGCTGGTGCAGTCACTGTGTACATACATTACATTACTTATCCTGTATTATACTCCAGAGCTGCGCTCACTATTCTGCTGGTGCAGTCACTGTGTACATACATTACATTACTTATCCTGTATTATACTCCAGAGCTGCGCTCACTATTCTGCTGGTGCAGTCACTGTGTACATACATTACATTACTTATCCTGTATTATACTCCAGAGCTGCACTCACTATTCTGCTGGTACAGTCACTGTGTACATACATTACATTACTTATCCTGTATTATACTCCAGAGCTGCGCTCACTATTCTGCTGGTACAGTCACTGTGTACATACATTACATTACTTATCCTGTATTATACTCCAGAGCTGCGGTCACTGTTCTGATATGGACATGTCCTTTATGGGTTGGTCATAACCAGTTTTACCCAGGGAGGAGTCGGGCAGCTGTCATGTATCTGATGCAGTCACTGAGGACTAGTTACTAAGCTATAGATCCTATATGTCTAGTTTGGTATAATAGTCATATACAAGTGTAGCTGAGCTGAGTTTGCTGTGCAGTTCAAAACACAGATTTCAGTGACAATCTCAGCTGGGCTTCATGTGTCTGCATTGACTGCTGTGTATGGAATTTATTACTTGCCACAACTCTGCTATGTCATCCTGTTTTATAGACCCAGCGGTCCATCCTGGGGCTGTCCTGGCACTTTGTGTCTCCACAGGAGGTTCATGTTGTGGAGAGGTGATGTAGTCTCCCTTCTGACCTAAGAAGTAATTAAAATCCAGGAGTTAATGTGTTAACATTCCAGGTTGTCCATGTATAATCGGGACGTAGTAGCCCCAGGACCTCGGGGTAAAGCCACATCACTCCATCTATCTACAAGTTACACTTAACTTGTCTTCTACAGACCAAATCATGTCTGCAATGGTTGGGATTGGAATTAGGACCCCTGTGATAAGTACTGGAGCCGCGGAAAAGACTGTCAGTAGCCATGTCCTGGTCACATCTACTACATGAGATAGCTGACATTCCTACAAGAGATAGATAGATAGATAGATAGGAGATAGATAGATAGATAGATAGATAGAAGATAGATAGATAGATAGATAGATAGATAGATAGATAGATAGATAGGAGATAGATAGATAAATAGGAGATAGATAGATAGATAGATAGATAGATAGATAGATAGGAGATAGATAGATAGATAGATAGGAGATAGATAGATAAATAGGAGATAGATAGATAGATAGATAGATAGATAGATAGGAGATAGATAGATAGATAGATAGATAGATAGATAGATAGATAGATAGGAGATAGATAGATAGATAGGAGATAGATAGATAAATAGGAGATAGATAGATAGATAGATAGATAGATAGATAGATAGGAGATAGATAGATAAATAGCAGATAGATAGATAGATAGATAGATAGGAGATAGATGGATAGATAGATAGATAGATAGATAGATAGATAGATAGATAGGAGATGCATGGATAGATAGATAGATAGATAGATAGATAGGAGATAGATAGATAAATAGCAGATAGATAGATAGATAGATAGATAGGAGATAGATGGATAGATAGATAGATAGATAGATAGATAGGAGATAGATAGATAGATAGATAGATAGATAGGAGATAGATAGATAAATAGGAGATAGATAGATAGATAGATAGATAGATAGATAGGAGATAGATAGATAAATAGCAGATAGATAGATAGATAGATAGATAGATAGATAGATAGATAGGAGATAGATGGATAGATAGATAGATAGGAGATAGATAGATAGATAGATAGATAGATAGATAGATAGGAGATGCATGGATAGATAGATAGATAGATAGATAGATAGATAGATAGGAGATAGATAGATAGATAGATAGATAGATAGATAGGAGATAGATAGATAGATAGATAGATAGATAGATAGGAGATAGATAGATAGATAGGAGATAGATAGATAAATAGGAGATAGATAGATAGATAGATAGATAGATAGATAGATAGATAGATAGATAGGAGATAGATAGATAAATAGCAGATAGATAGATAGATAGATAGATAGATAGATAGATAGGAGATAGATGGATAGATAGATAGATAGATAGGAGATAGATAGATAGATAGATAGGAGATGCATGGATAGATAGATAGATAGATAGATAGATAGATAGATAGATAGATAGATAGATAGATAGGAGATAGATAGATAAATAGCAGATAGATAGATAGATAGATAGATAGATAGATAGATAGATAGATAGGAGATAGATAGATAGATAGATAGATAGATAGATAGATAGATAGGAGATAGATGGATAGATGATAGATAGGAGATAGATAGATAGGAGATAGATAGATAGATAGATAGATAGATAGATAGATAGATAGATAGGAGATAGATAGATAGATAGGAGATAGATAGGAGATAGATAGATAGATAGATAGATAGATAGATAGATAGGAGATAGATAGATAGATAGATAGATAGGAGATAGATAGATAGATAGATAGATAGATAGGAGATAGATAGATAGATAGATAGATAGATAGGAGATAGATAGAGATATTAGATAGATTTGCTGATGTATTTTGTACATTCTTTGGCTTCCATATGACATTTCCATGGCTATTTGCAGATTTCGGTCATGTCTTTGTGTTCTTTCTTCTAGATGTCACGGTTTTGGTGAGTTTCTTGCCTTTCACGTCGGGTTAACCACCGATAAGTAGAATTCCCCAAAATAAGAAAAGAAAAGGAGGAAATAAATAGAAAAGTATAAATATAGCTGTGGGGGAATTTGTGTGTAATGGTAATATAATGTATTCCCGTCATGGTGTCATGTGCGGCCCTGCAGTCCGTCCCCGGCCCCCCTCGCTGTGATGTGCGGACTCTGTGGCTGCCGCTAGTTTTGCAACTTTGCTATTGGTGTGATCCCAGGTCAGGAAGTTTTGTCAGAGGGAACTGGAAAAACACCAAACCTGTAACTTCAACAAACACACGTGTATGGGAATAATGGATTGCAATGATAGACCCCTTGATGACCCCTCCTGCTAGTGATCTGACCATTTAGTGTTGTCATAGGGACATTGCTGGTCTTCCCATAGATAGATAGATAGATAGATAGATAGATAGATAGATAGATAGATAGATAAATATTGCATCAGAACCACATGAACTGTATGGTGGGGTTGGTCTCCTTTTGGGATGGTTTTTATCCCCCCCCCCCCCCCTCCTCCTCTATTTTCCTCCTGTAACCTCTGCAGTATATCCTGTGCTAACCCCCTGTTCACATGCTGCAGCCTCCTCTTCCAGGTGACATAAGATAGTCAAATCATCTCTTTGTCTCTCTAAGCCTCTCCTGGAATGCAAATCTTCCTGATGCAAATCCCTGTTCACATTACTGCTCGGGTCAGTTTGCATACAAGATCCAAAAAAATAACACGACAAACCCACAGAACAGCTACACATGCAAAACCGCTGCTCCCAATGTTACTGCTACATACGGGGTCACTGACCTAAACACCCCGGGGGTCTGCACTGCACATCAGCCCCATAGCCCTGCACCTACACCAAAACATTGGACTGGTGTGATTGGTGTGTGCGGTCACATGGTACATTCCTCCTTATGGGATAGCTTTACTTCCTTTATTACATGCGGCTTTTCTAAGACGATGTTGGGTTGATGCAGTAAGTCTTTGTAGAAGGAAGAAGTGTCACCTCCGAGACAAAACCACCAGGTATCAATGTAGACAGGAGAGAGGAGGACGCCCTTTAGGCTGTATTCACACAGAGTAACGCTAGCCGTTTTTTGTGTGCTATTTAGCGGTGGCGTTGCCCGGCGTTAACGCGGCGTATACGCGGCGCTATGTGCAAAAAAGCACACAAAAAACGGCTGGCGTTACTCTGTGTGAATACAGCCTAAAATATCAGGTCCTTGTTGTACTATCACCCCAAACTACTAATGTCCCCTGAAATCTTCTTCAACCATCTATCTATCTATCTATCTATCTGTCTGTCTGTCTGTCTGTCTGTCTGTCTGTCTGTCTGTCTGTCTGTCTGTCTGTCTATCTATCTATCTATCTATCTATCTATCTATCCATCTGTCTATCTATCTATCCATCCATCTCCTATCTATCTATCTATCTATCTATCTATCTATCTATCTATCTCCTATCTATCTATCTATCTATCTATCTATCTATCTATCTATCTATCTATCTATCTATCTCCTCTATCTATTTATCTATCTATCTATCTATCTATCTATCTATCTATCTATCTATCTATCTATCCATCTCCTATCTATCTATCTATCTATCTATCTATCTATCATCTATCTATCTATCTATCTATCTATCTATCTATCTATCTATCTCATCTATCTATCTATCTATCTATCTATCTATCTATCTATCTATCTATCTATCTATCTATCTATCTCTCTATCTCTTTCTCCTATCTATCTATCTATCTATCTATCTATCTATCTATCTATCTATCTCTCTATCTCTCTTTCTCCTATCTATCATCTATCTATCTATCTATCTATCTATCTATCTATCTATCTATCTATCTATCTATCATCTATCTATCTATCTATCTATCTATCTCCTCTATCTATCTATCTATCTATCTATCTATCTATCTATCTATCTATCTATCTGTCTGTCTGTCTGTCTGTCTGTCTGTCTGTCTGTCTGTCTGTCTGTCTGTCTGTCTCTATCTATCTATCTATCTATCTATCTATCTATCTATCTATCTATCTATCTATCTATCTCATCTATCTATCTATCTATCTATCTATCTATCTATCTATCTATCTATCTATCTATCTAAGTTCACCTTATATCTACCTAATATCTATCATTATAGATTTTGGTCTGGTGCCCGGGAGCTTCACGTTCCGCCTCTGTCTCGGAGGGTTGCAGTCGTTTTCATCCAATTTCTTTTCTAAGAGAGTACTAGCGATAGACCCCATCCTTGTGCGCCTTTTTGTGTGGCCCCCTCTCCAGCTTCAATAAAAATAAATTCCAGTCACTTGTCGGCACTTTTAATCTTTTCCTATGTGAAAAAAAAAAGTAAACCCAGTTTTGCAATTGTTCCAATTTCCTGCATTGCCACCGCAGGGGGAAATAAGTATTACACAATGTCCATCCATATCAATAGGTTGTCTATGTCACAGGTCCTCCAGAACAAGAGAGAGACACTCTATAACTGCTGTGTGTGATCAGCGTCTTGTACGGATATCCCTGCGAGCTGAGATACAAGGAGATGGGCCCGTAGCAATGTGAGCCGGGGATCATCTGTTAATGGCCGCTGCCCTAAAACCAGAATTTCATTAAGCACAAGTAACGCGTTTCGTAAAAAAAAATAATAATAAAAAAAAAAGTGACATAAACATGAAAAGCAGCCCCCCCCCCACTCCGTTACTTGGTAAATAAACTCCATCTGGACAAACTTAATTAAAATTACAGATTCCTTTGTTATTGTATATCTTCAAAGTGCCTTGAAGTCAGCGGCGGCGGCCGAGGGGTTAACAGCGCCATATAAACCATCATTCTTAATTAGCCGTCTTCTCATAATTGCTGGCAGAAATGAAGGCGCATGCTGAGTTACACTGCTCCGCGGTTAATAAGACCAACATCTTAAGAGGCTGTAATTACTCCGCTGCAGCCCCCTCCCCACTCAAGACTCCCAGCGAGGGGTATGAACGTCCCGGCCTGGACAGTGCCCAGGAAAAGTCTGTCAATCCGCCATAGCGGCCGGACTAGCAGAAGATGAGCCAATACTCCTGACATGGCTGTGCTAGTCATTTATTATATTCTCTATGATGGATTGTTCCTCTGTTGTTCCTCCTGGAAATGTTTGAAAGAATTGGTAACTGGGTGTGACCAATGGAGGGGAAGGGTGTTCCTGCGCTATTAACGTTGTCAAATTAGTTCTTACCAGGAGAATGGTAACGCCCACTTGACAATTAATACCTTTCCCAAGAGGTGTAACAGAGTGACAGCACAACACTGAGTACTAAGAAGACATGCTTGAGAAGTTGGTGTATTGATTGGTGGATATATGACTACTGGGATCCAAGTGATTGGATATTTGACCAATGGGACTCAAGTGATTGGTGGATAACTGACTACCACGACCCAAGTGATTGGTGGATAACTGACTACTGGGACTCAAGTGATTGGATATCTGACTACCACGACCCAAGTGATTGGTGGATATCTGACTACTGGGACACAAGTGATTGGTGGATATCTGACTACTGGGACACAAGTGATTGGCTGACTACTGGGACTCAAGTGATTGGTGGATATCTGACTACTGGGACACAAGTGATTGGTGGTTATCTGACCACCGGGACACCCCTTGATTGATGGACAGCTGACCAACAGGAACCCTAGTGGTTGATGGATATCTGACACCCAGGACCCCTAGATATTGCTGGTCATCTGACAACTGGGAACCCCTCCCCCCAGTGACTGGTGGACGTCTGACTACTAGGTCTCCCGTTGTTTGGTGTATATCTAATTACTGGGACCTCCACCAATTATCTTGGGAGAGTGCTGCCTCAACTTCACAAGCCAGTGACATCACATTCATTGGTCACCTGCCCTTTTGCAACTTAGTCACATTAAAGCTGACACCAAGCACAAACACTAAGCCTCAGCACTTATCCAAACATGGCAGCCCTTACAGACAGCATATTTATGCGGGTACTAGATGAAACCCCATCATACCATATCATATGCTAAGGATAGGCCGTCCGTCATCAGAATACAGGAAAATCTGTTAATAAAGTTTTGCATGCCTGCAGCCACCACTAGAGGGAGCACACTGCAGACAACTCTTACATTGGATTCAATAATAAGCTAGTCTGCAGTGAGCTCCCCCTGGTGGCAGGGGATTGCTGCATAATTAGTCTAATTTGCTTTTCTGAAATATTTGGGTAACAACCCTTTGGTGGATCAGCGATTGCGGCCATCTTTATTGGTTAATATTTTTGCACTGGAGTCCTGTCATTCAGTTTCCCGGGAGCTCGGTCTGAATACGGCCATACAACGGTTTGAAAGTGAAATCGAGCGCTGTGCTCCTGGGCACTGACGTGGTCATCACTCCTGGATAATAACCCTTCCGCGAAGTGCAAGTGAGAGACAAATTGTACCGATTAACACTCATTGAGCGCCAATTCAGGCTGATTGGAGCGGGGGGCTCGGGACGTCTGATCCGGCTTTCTGGAAGGGCTTTTCGTCAGACAATCCTGAAGCCGTAAACCTCAGACCTGCATGTAAGCAATTAACAAGCGGCTTCCCGTGCCGGACGGGCGCACAGGCAGGAACGCTGGCAGATAAATGTCAACATGCCATCAAAAGCGAATTACCCCAAGTCTGGAGTTTGTATTCAATGCTGAGCTTTATAGAACTTTATAATGGTCCGCTGAATCCTTAATGGATCCCAGGTGCGGCCGGCGCGGAGACCTTCCCTGATTGGAGACGCGGCGACTAAAAAAAAACGGTGCATTGTGGTTATGTAAGTCGCGGTGAGGGACAATAACTCCTGCGCCCATTATTTTAATCTTAATATATAAATATCAAATTTATACTTTTTGTTTTCTCTAGTCACAGCCAAAGCTGCATTCACAATTATACTAGGTGCCCTTTCAAACAGGCAGCCGTTTAGCTCCACCCCTTTGTCAGACTTGTGACCTGGTTAGTTCCCACAATGCCCCGGAAACCTGCAGAATTCTTAAAGGGGGGATTCCAGGACTTCCTTAGGATAGGTCGTCAATATGTGACACCTGCGACCTACACAGATCAGCTGGGTGAAGAGGTCACAGCGTTCGGGTGAGCGCTCGGATACAAAGCACAGCGCCATACATTGTATAGTGGTTGTGTTTGGTATTGCAGCCATTAACGCCCAGATTTCTAGGAGGAACAATGGAGGAACAGCACAGTTCGGAATTGTGATTTCATGGGAATGCAAGTGTTCACTAGTATAGATAGGTCTGTGAGATGATGACAACCAATGACCTCTGAACCTGGGACCCCCAGAGATCAGCTGGTCAAAGCGGCAGTAGTGTTTTTGGTCGCATGATCGTTCCTTCTTCACTGTCTATGTAACATGGCTTGTTTGCAGCACAGTCCCATTCAAGTAAATGGGTCTGAAGTGCAATACCAAGCACAGCCACTATACATTGTACAGCGCTGTTCTTTGTATTCAGTGAAGAGGTTGCGGTTCTCACATGAAATCTGCGTTCTCTTCAACCAGCTGATCAGTGGGTGTCCTGGGTATGGATGAGGTCCATCTGCAAACCCCATTGATGGCTTGGTATAGTCAGTGACTCGGGTACAGTCGGCCAATATAATACATAAAGGGACCCTCATATTTAAAGGGCACCCGTCACATAAGTCTGTCATGTACTACAATCAATTATTGCCCCAAACAATATACTAACCCTATGCTTACTAGTCTATGGGGTGTCCTTGTGCTGGAGAAGACCCTCAAGGAGTATCGAGAACCCGCCATAGAGTCTTTAATGTCAGGTCTCTTTTATGTGAATCCTCCATGATGGCGGTAACCTATAGTCTATGCCTATATGGCCTGTAAATTCGGGATACTCCAAATGCCTGATCATTGGGGTCCAGAAGGTCGAATTCTCACCGGTCAGATATGGCGGCCTATACGTGACCTTAGGACTGGTATTAGGGTCACGGGCTCCTATTTGTTGGCAGCCATAGCCGGGAGCCTCGGATTGTCACGGTGGAAGAGAAATGAGCGCCCTGGCTGATCTCTGGAGACGGCGCCTTGTCGAGCAGATAATGGGGGGGGGGGGGGGGCTTTAGTTTAATTACATCAGTGGAAATTCCACAAGATTTGGGATCTATTGTTGCCACTAATTTTCTGCGCACCCCCTGCTGTGCGCCCATCTGTACTCCGATAGCAGCTTGCATTCCCCTCTGTGAAGCTCATAGAGCACGTTCTACCCGCCTGGCCATCTTCCTCGTCACAGGCTCCCGGTATCTCAAGTGTCCAGGAACGTGTCGGAGATTGACACACGTCAAAAAGTTCAGGTTTTTTTTGGCTTTTGTGTTTATTACCTGTCTGAATAGGACCCTTAAATGTCCTGTCACTCTTCGCTAGGGGAGTGTTCAGATGGTGCAGTGCATGGACTTGGTTGCAGTTTTTGTTACAGTTTCTTAATTTTATACATTTATTCAACATTTTTTGCCTGTAAAGTTAAGAAACTGCACAAAAAAACATGTTTTTTTTTTGTCCAATGCAGTTTTTACTCCCTGTAACTGCACTGTGTGTACGCATCCAAAGACTGTGATAAAGACAATGATACCGCGATCATGCCTGCAAAATCAGATGGATGTGGCGAAGCTTCTAACACGCGGTTTTGCCGCACTTCTTTTATCTTGTTCATCTGATGCTTGTCTTTTTCTGGGAAAGCTGGGTGGCGGTTAAGCTTTCCAGCAGCCATTAACGTCACTGACCCCGCTGATATAGCCAGAGATACATAGATCACACCACTTACTACTAGGGCAGTGTTCAGACAATAAGGATCTAGATAGTGATGTGTCATCTTTGGCTGTGGAGCTGTTCACGTGAATCAAGATGAGCTGTAATACTGGACATAGCCATTAACAAGAGTGGCGCTGTTTCCTTTAAGAAAATAAACCCTATTTGCTACTTCCATAAACAAAAATCCCCAAAAAGCCTAATACTGCCCCTATAACATAACCATCCACGTAGTGCCCCTATAATACAGCCAGTCATCTAGTGCCCCTATAACATAACCATCCACGTAGTGCCCCTATAATACAGCCAGTCATCTAGTGCCCCTATAACATAACCAGCCACGTAGTGCCCCTATAATATAGCCGGCCATATAGTGCCCCTATAACAAGGCCATCTATGTAGTGCCCCTATAACATAACCATCCACATAGTGCCCCTATAATACAGCCAGCCATCTAGTGCCCCTATCACAGAGCCAACCATATAGTGCCCCTATCACAGAGCCAACCATATAGTGCCCCTATCACAGAGCCAGCCATGTAATGCCCCTCTGACTTCCATGGCAGTGCTCTCTCTCATTCACGCTGTCACAGCTGTCCTGGCGGTCTGTGGCCGTCTCCCCCTAATCTGGTTAATCCCCCTCATCCCACTTCACGGCCTCTTATCCGTCTCCTCTGCCGCAGCCTCTAATTGGTTTTATCTCTCTGATCTCTGAGGATACAGAATCGCCTCCTCGGGGGTCCTGCCCTGTGACTGCGGCCTGGAGACCCTCACGGGGATGATCACTATTACTTTGGTCGGTTGTAGGATTTTTCTCATAAATTTTTGTAATAGAAAAAAAAAATCAGTTTTGGGCTCAGTATTGTCACCTGACTCATCTCGGGGCTTCTGATTGGCTATGAACTCCGGCCAAGTCACCACTTTGGGCATTGTCTACTCCTGATGTAGAGGTCCAGTATGGTGGCCATGTGCCAGGAGGGGATGATAAGAGCCAAGGGTCTATATGTCCTGGTACACCATAGTCGTGTGCTTGGAGCTGACCCCTCATCTGGGCAAATAAATCACCTTACAGCCCCATTATAAGTAGAATCGTAAAGCCCCGCACAGGCACAATGGACGCCTTTGTCTCCCGCTAATTTAATTTATAGCTTGGACTTTCTGAGCAGTAGCAAACAAAAGCTGACACATTATACGCCCCCCTCCAAAACTGGCACAGAACCCGTAACCTACATGGGACGTTAACTGCTTCACTGCATCTAGTGTTCAGCCGTGTCCTGATGGTGCGGCCAAATAACCAGCGCCAGGTGATTACTGGGAGGGAAGTGCGCCGAAAATATACAGTCCGCTATAGGAGGGCGGAATACTGCATAAGGCTAGTCAGCGAACACATATACCTAAATATTGTCATCTAACCCCAAAATAATACTGCACAGTGCTTCCATAGTATATCCGTGTACATAGGGGGCAGTATTATAGTAGTTATATTCTTGTACATAGGAGTAGTATTATAGTAGTTATATTCTTGTACATAGGGCAGTATTGTAGTAGTTATATTCTTGTACATAGGAGTAGTATTATAGTAGTTATATTCTTGTACATAGGGGGCAGTATTATAGTAGTTATATTCTTGTACATAAGGAGCAGTATTATAGTAGTTATATTCTTGTACATAAGGAGCAGTATTATAGTAGTTATATTCTTGTACATAGGAGTAGTATTATAGTAGTTATATTCTTGTACATAGGGCAGTATTATAGTAGTTATATTCTTGTACATAGGAGTAGTATTATAGTAGTTATATTCTTGTACATAGGGCAGTATTATAGTAGTTATATTCTTGTACATAGGAGTAGTATTATAGTAGTTATATTCTTGTACATAGGGCAGTATTATAGTAGTTATATTCTTGTATATAGGAGCAGTATTATAGTAGTTATATTCTTGTACATAGGAGTAGTATTATAGTAGTTATATTCTTGTACATAGGAGTAGTATTATAGTAGTTATATTCTTGTACATAGGGGGGCAGTATTATAGTAGTTATATTCTTGTACATAGGGCAGTATTATAGTAGTTATATTCTTGTACATAGGAGTAGTATTATAGTAGTTATATTCTTGTACATAGGGCAGTATTATAGTAGTTATATTCTTGTACATAGGAGTAGTATTATAGTAGTTATATTCTTGTACATAGGGCAGTATTATAGTAGTTATATTCTTGTATATAGGAGCAGTATTATAGTAGTTATATTCTTGTACATAGGAGTAGTATTATAGTAGTTATATTCTTGTACATAGGAGTAGTATTATAGTAGTTATATTCTTGTACATAGGGGGGCAGTATTATAGTAGTTATATTCTTGTACATAGGAGCAGTATTATAGTAGTTATATTCTTGTACATAGGAGCAGTATTATAGTAGTTATATTCTTGTACATAGGAGTAGTATTATAGTAGTTATATTCTTGTACATAGGAGTAGTATTATAGTAGTTATATTCTTGTACATAGGAGCAGTATTATAGTAGTTATATTCTTGTACATAGGGGGCAGTATTATAGTAGTTATATTCTTGTACATAAGGAGCAGTATTATAGTAGTTATATTCTTGTACATAGGGGCAGTATTATAGTAGTTATATTCTTGTACATAGGAGTAGTATTATAGTATATATATTCTTGTACATAGGGGCGGTATTATAGTAGTTATATTAAATAAGGAGCAGTATTTTAGTGATTATGTTCTTCGCACCTCCTGCTGTTGTCAGGAGAGGAGACAATAGAATTTGATAGCACAATATTTACCACAATCTGACCTTCCATAAGTCGGACTCTCAGAGACATTAGACTTGGTGAGATCTTTCAGAATCATCAATGTCTTCGGGCAGCCTTGGCGCTGCTTAGTTGACATGGTCCACTTGTATGAGATGTCTATCTGTGCTGTGTCTTGGCAGAACATAATACTGTCACATTCCTCAGCCATGTCATGCCCTAGCTAGCTGTCAACATCGTTCATTATTTCAGCAGCGTCCTGGCAGAGGGTCGGACAAGTGAGGGGCCGGGCCGGCCAGGTGGGGTTGTATCAGGGGCACTGAGGTGCTTGACCTGGATCAGACTTTGTTCAGTTGTGACTGTGACAGATGAGTGAAGTAGCCAAATGAGATGGAAAGGAACATGTACCTCTGCCAACTCTTCCTGGCATGATAATAATGCCGTGTCCTGTTATCACAGGTAGATCTCTGCTTAGAGCCAGATAAACTTGACTTTGCAAATCCAATATAAAGTCACCTTGCAGACATACAGATAGCGGCTAATCCATCTTTTGGCACAGGGCCGCTTCTGTGGCATTGCCCTGAGGAGTCTGTGATGCTACTTCAGCAGGTTTAAGACCCTGGAACTTAGACTGAGTACAATGTGCCGCCATACTCTATAATTTGTCTCGTACATGGCTACAGAGTCAAGGAACGTAT
Source organism: Leptodactylus fuscus (assembly GCF_031893055.1). Classification (NCBI taxonomy): domain Eukaryota; kingdom Metazoa; phylum Chordata; class Amphibia; order Anura; family Leptodactylidae; genus Leptodactylus; species Leptodactylus fuscus. The sequence goes on along the minus strand of NC_134272.1, from coordinate 13,695,353 downwards.
AGTACCCCATTGCTTTCATTGACCCTTTTATAGGGCAATGAAGGGCAATTCTTGTCTAGGGTCCTCCACTGTTGTGGATGGGACATGGATATGTCTTTGATACATTTGGTGCCTCTGACTTCCATACCGCCATGCAGATCTAGACGTACTTTGTATAGATGTACTGTATATGGCGCCATTGTTGTCCATGGTGTTGTATCCGCTCTGTATATAAGGTGACATGGAGACTCCTCAGCCCATTAGTCTGTAGTATACAACATCATGGACAACTATTACTCCAGGGCCCCATAACCGGCTTAATCATTACTGTGCGGGGTCATCTCCAGCCAGGAAGGTTACCAGTAATTTGTATCTGGAGGCTGCGCCGGAGAGGTGAGAATTACACGGTGAGGACTCCCCCCATGAGGGGCACAATGGCCCAGCAGGACAGCACTGAGACATCATATGTCCGAGACAGACCCCGACCACTGCCTGCAGCACCCGCCCTCAGACATGACCAGAGGAATGGCTGTGCCCAGGGTCACTCGTCACTGCCGCCTCCACAGGACTCAGATTTACCCAGGCCATGGCGGACGGGACTAGTGCTCATATATTACATGGATAGAGATGTGCGATAGATAGATAGATAGATAGATAGATAGATAGATAGATAGATAGGAGATAGATAGATAGATAGATAGATAGATAGATAGATAGGAGATAGATAGATAGGAGATAGATAGATAGATAGATAGATAGATAGATAGATAGATAGATAGGAGATAGATAGATAGATAGATAGATAGATAGATAGGAGATAGATAGATAGATAGATAGATAGATAGATAGATAGGAGATAGATAGATAGATAGATAGATAGATAGGAGATAGATAGATAGGAGATAGATAGATAGATAGATAGATAGATAGATAGATAGATAGGAGATAGATAGATAGATAGATAGATAGATAGATAGATAGATAGGAGATAGATAGATAGATAGGAGATAGATAGATAGATAGGAGATAGATAGATAGATAGATAGGAGATAGATAGATAGATAGATAGATAGATAGATAGATAGATAGATAGATAGATAGGAGATAGATAGATAGATATTTCTGGTATTAGGACAGTGATCTGGCCTGGAGTCCTCCATGATGTTTTGGGCCCCTCAGGATATTCGGTACAATAGACCCCTCTATAAAGCTATGCTCAGTATTCGGCAGAACTAATTCCTGGAGATCCCTCACTGACTACACAGGAATCTCAAGTAATATGTAATAATCCGTCATGTGATATAATGAATATATAGCAAACAGCATATACAATCTATACACTATATATGTGATCGCCATGGCCAACCATATTGGATGGCACCCAGCTTTTCCAGAAGCAGATACACTTTACAGAAAAAGAGACTTTTTAACAATGAGAGTCTATGGGTGACAAATGCTTCAGTGTGAACAGAGTCTAACTACATATTGTTGATGTGCTGGTATTTGGCGTTGTAATAGAGGGCGCGCAAGGACCCCTCTGCCACATAAGAAGACCCCCATACATGGTACATGATACGTAGGGGCCCCCAATACTCCTTTTGCACTGTGGCCCTGTACCATGGCTCCCTGTACCCCGGGCAGTTCCCCATTCCATTAGGGGTGCAGTGATATTTTGGCCTGCACATAACTTCCAGGTGTCGTTCCCCTCCCTGTGCGATTCTTTGGCCAGGGCTCGGGGCGCCCTCCGTACCTGCAGCCGCCCGCTTCCTATTAAGTCTGCAGTAGGGTGTCTGTAATGATGTAGCTGCTCACTCAAGCATAAAAAATAGCCATAGGCCGATGGGGGGGCGCCGCTGAGTAAATATATGTCCTGACATTCAGCCGGGAAGAGAAATGGTTTTAATTATTATCAATGAGGAAAATGGAATTATTAGAACCATATGTGAGTACACGGCCCGCGCTACCTAGTGCTGCCATACGGGCTACTGGCTCAGGGCGCTGCGGCGGGCACTGTTATGGGGGTACTGTGGTGGTCACTGTTCTATGGACACTGTGGCAGCCAATGTTATGCGGACACTGCGGCGGGCACTGTTATGGGGGCACTGTGGTTATCTCTAGTTTGCCATCTAGGGATGGGAAAATGTCTTAAAGCTCTGCTACATCTCACAATCTCAGCTCTACTACATGTGACCATTTCCGCCCTGCTACATCTATCAATCTCCGCTCTACTACATGTGACCATCTCCGCTCTACTACATCTCACAATCTCAGCTCTGCTATGTCCGAGAACCTCTGCTCTGCTACATCTAACAATCTCCCCATTGCTACAAGTAGCAGTCTCAGCTCTGCTATATCTGATCGTCTCCACTCTGCTACATGTAACAATCCCAGCTCTGCTATATCTGAGACTCTCCACTCTGCTACACGTGACAGTCTCAGCTCTGCTACGCGGGTCCATGTTTTTTTCGTTTTCCGCCACCTCTTGCCAGTCCATCCTCCCGGGCTGGTTCAGACTCCGTCCAGTCTGCGGCGCGCTCCTTACAGGCGCTGAGCTCCTTTAACCCAGCAGGAGGACGCGGGGCCTGCGCCGGAGAACAGTCTGCACGGCCAGGCGGCCTCTTAAAACTAAATGGCTCTTAGTGGAAGATTATTTGGCAGTAAAGACTCTGAGACTGTGACTGCAGAAAGGCCCAGGGACCATTAACCCATTCATTATCAGATCCATAGTATGTGTGGGGAGGGGGCCTACCTTATTAACAGTGTGCTGCTGAGCTGTATCTAAGCTTACCATGTGCGATACCGTCTGATGAGTCATTGCATTAACTTGTCATGTTATACCACCTGCTGAGTCATTGTATCTAAGCCTACCATGTGTGATACTGTCTGCTGCTGCACTGTATCTAAGCTTATCATGTGCGATACCGTCTGATGAGTCACTATATCTAAGCTTATATGGGCGATACTATATGCTGAGTCACTGTATCTAAGCTTACCATGTGTGATACTGTATGCTGCTGCACTGTATCTAAGCTTATCATGTGCGATACTATATGCTGAGTCATTGTATCTAAGCTTACCATGTGCGATACAGTCTGCTGAGTCATTGCAGTAACATGTCATGTTATACTGCCTGGTGAATCACCGTATCTAACCCTACCACGCGATACTGTCTTCTGCTGCACTGTATCTAAGCCTACCATGTGTGATATTGTGTGCTGAGTCACTGTATCTAAGCTTATGTGCGATACTATATGCTGAGTCATTGTATCTAAGCCTGGAATGTATCTTACACTCTCATGTGCGATACAGTGTCATGAAATCAAAGCCAGTGTATCTAAGCTAATCCTGTATGATACTATTTCAGTGTATCTAAGCCTATCATGGTACAGTCCAATGTATACAGTGTGCTGCTGAGCTGGTGTATCTAAGCTTACCATGCTGGTCTTAAAGAATCTTATCTAGACTTCCCTTACCTCGCCCTATTGGGGTGTCCTGGGCTAATAAGTGGGTGACCCGGTCCGAGCAGAGTAGGATTAGCGGGGCCCCTACTATATACTGAGGACCCGCGGTCAATGAACTGATTGACAATGATGTCATGTGACCTGCCCCGCCATGTTTAATCATCATGTGACATCATGTGTTTAATAATCCCCCTGTGAATTTAATGGTTCTGTCCCTTTAACAGTGACTCTCTGGCGCCCCCAGCTGTTGGGGTGCAGCAATGTCATAACCAGATTCTTCATTCCTGGACTTCCTAATGGAGGATTTCGAGTAATTTGTCTTGACCTCCGACCCCGGCCATAGCTGCTCCCTGGGAGGGTCTCGCGTCATTCCTAGAAATTAGGGTAAAAAGCGAAAAACCGTCAACTTTCCCTATATGTAATATTCCATCATCCCGTCATGTGACGCACGTGTCTCTATTAAAGGGACGGTGGTCGAGAGGAGGGGGGGGGGGGGGATTCTCCTTCTATTGATGTATTTTCCATTCTGACAGCCGGCAATGATGTGACGCTGCAGAGCACAACACTGCCCTCTATAGGACGTTTACAGAACTGCAGCTATAAGTGGTCGCCGGAGATCTATAGGAAACAGACGGAAAACATCTGTTTAGCAGGGGCGGGTTTATTTGTTTGCCTTTACGTTTGTTATGGCATTTGCAAAATTGCGATGATGACGGGGATTATTAACCCCTCTTTGTCCGCCATGTCCCCCTTCACAAAACGCCATTTGCTTCCACTTTTTGCACAGTTTTTGGACGGTGGAGAACTGTGTTCTTGGTTCCCGATTTGGCTTTAGATGGGAATAGAGAAGAAAACATGTCAGCAAAGAGGCCACTGAGGTCCCACGGGCCCACCGGATAAGGTGATTCTGGGGTCCACCCTCCAACCACCCCTAGGATATAGACAATAGGGCCTTTCAATATGGCGTCTTCTGCTGGACCATCATTGTATTAGAACCGGGGCCCATCGGAGGGTTCTCTGGTGGGCCAGTCCAAAGGTCCACGGCTGTCGTCAGCACCCAGCAAACACAACGCCCGCGTTTAAGGGGGCACATAAGTCATTCGTTGAAGAACAGTGTTGGATCTGTCATTCCTTCAGGTTGTATACGTTCGTTGGTAACCTGGTCAGTTCACAGCTCAGTCCCATTCAAGTGAATGGGACTGAGCCGTAATACCAAGCATAGCCATTATACAGTATACGGCGCTGTGCTTGGTACTCGGTGTAGAAACCAAACGTTGCTGATCGGGGGAGGGGGCTAGGGGTCGGACCCCCACCGATCTGCAATTGATGACCTGTCATCAGGATAGGTCATCAATTAATAAGCCTGGAAAACCCCTTAAAGGCTTCACGGATGGCAAGCAGAGATCGTGACATTGAGCACTATTGGAGTATGTAAAAAAAATTGTAGTTACATAAGACTTGGGTATCCCTTTAAGGAGCAATCGTTGACCCCCGACTGGTTGCAGCCACCGCTACAGCCTCGCTTTCTTGTTGTAGTCACTGGCTTTATTTTTGGGAATTTTATTCCTAAGTATCCTATCGCCCTCTGATCTGTGCATCCAGAGCCTCCTGGTTCATACAGAGATATATATATAACTATATGCCACATAGGCTAGGTAAACCCCTCCTGGACCATTGGTGACTGTCATCTTCTTCTCGTGCAGGTCGCAAGATGACGGATCCTCCTTGTCTGCCATTGTACTGGTCCCTACGTGCAGGGAAGTGCTGATTTCCCCGCAGCCTCCTGAAGTGTTCGCACCGTAGGTTCAGGAATGGTTGGCGTTGAGGTGGGGAGGTGCAGAAAGCCGCCTGTCCTGCTGCCAGGACCCGTCCATAGAGAACAAGCACTTTGTTGTGTGCGCCGCACAGCGACTTTACCTGCCGCAGCAGCAGAGACATTGGCTACCGTTACCCAATCTGCTTGATTTATTGAATCTGGAGCCTGGGACTTGTTAGGTTACATTTCTGACATGGAATTTCTTAAGGAAATATACTGTATGCCGAATATCTACACCCCCCCCTCCCCTCCTCTCCAAAAACCACCGCTCCCTTCCCCTGGCCTTCGTCCAGATCTGACATAGCAGACAAGGCGTTCAGTGAAGCAGGTACTATGAGTAAACCCGGCCCTGCTTCCCTGGGGGGACCTAGAATATACAGCATGGAAGGGGTTAACCGATGCAGTGCCAGGGCTCTAGTAGTGAGGTAAACAAAGTCGTAGGAGGGTGCAGTGTGATAACACCTGGGCAGGGGCCGATGGGCTTTTGGGGTCCTTGGTGACCTGGATGATCTTTGTTGTTTGGCTACATTAGACACGGGGTCCGTACATACACCAAAGGTGTAGGGGCAATTGTTCTTAAAGGGGAAGCGCCGCTTAAAAACATCAAAGTGAGGCCGAACCTCATTGCTTAAATAATTGACTATTCTACAAAATTTTTTGGAACGTCTGAACCCCTTGTCCAAAATCTGAGTGTCGTCCACGATTGTATAATAAGGAGTTGAGACCCCGTTTCAAAAACCGTAGCGTGTCAGTCCTTACGGTTAAGGCCCTACGTCGCGGGTCGCCGCCAAAAAGTGCTGGTGGAAGAACCATATCATGGTTTTTGTCGTAACGCTTTTTACAGAAAGTCTGCTGAGTTTTCCTCCTCGGACTCTCTACTATAATCCTACCTATAGGGAAACCGCCGGCGTTTCCGTACGTATAATTGACATGCCGCGATTTCCAAAATCGTGAAGGTTTTTTAAATTGCAGCGTGTCCGCTGGAGATATTTACCCAGAGACGGATTTGCACGTTGCGGATTTGCACGTCCTCAATGGTGGCGAATACCTCTAGATACAGAAACGTACACCGTCAACAAAAAGCGCGATGTGCACTATAAATTTTTTAATTTTAACTCCCGGTGCACCGCACACAATCTTATTCATAGCCATGTCCCTTTAAAAGCGCAGCCTGTATACTTGAGTTGGTCACGGCCGGCGATTGCAGCGTTGGCTCCCGGTAGTGTTTGCCCAGCGATGGATTGAGGGGTAAACAGGCCACAGCCCTCAGGGAACCGGTCTACGCCGGCACGTCAGACACTGGCCTCATTGACAGCGGGCGCTGCTGGGATGGGGAGGTGCGGGAGGAGGATTCGTAGTCAGGTTAATAGTGAACGGTTTGGCGGTACTACTCCCCCCATCACTTCTCCTGGAGACTGGCTGTCAGCGCTGCCCCGGGATGTTTATTTTAATGGTCACTTGTGGTTCAGACTGGTGCCAGTTGTACAGCATCAGCCGCCCAGTATGGGCTCTGGGGTGGGGTTACAGACCCCCCTCTCCCACCCCCTTCAAATATCACATGGAGCACCTTTACTTAAATGTCACCCTGTACAGTAAGACACTTTGTATTAACATCTTCCTGGCCGGGCCGAGGGTAACTGGAGCCGGGAGGACTGCGCCGCAGCTGGAATTCCAAAAATAACAAAAAACTAGAACCCGATTTCTGTTTTTCGTTACTCGGTTTCCGTCAGGAGCGATCCGCTGTGAAGTCTTCATTAGGATCGGCTGTAAAACCAGGCCCAGCGAAGAGGACACGGCCGGCCTCATCTGCGGCGAAGATTTCAAAGCCCCGCACGTCCGCGCTCTGTGGATTTTATGGGGTGTCCGATCCGTTCAGATAACCCGAAACCATCCTGGATTCTATCAGTCACCCCCTAAAATGTACATAAAAAATTATACTCAGTAGCAGGGCAGTATAGTCTGCTATAGGGGATGTATCACTGCATAACTAGGCCACGGTGCTGCTCTGGGTCTGGGAAAGCTGGGTGGACTACGGGGGTCGTTACCCATCTTTTCACAACTACCAAAAAATACATTTGCTTAATTAAGCAGATTGGGAGGAATCGCTTCATAACTAGGCCAAAGTGCTGCTCTGAATCTGGGAAAGCTGGGTGAAAAGCAATATTATAGAATTGAAAAGAGTTGCCACCCAGCTTTCCACAGCTCCTAAAGGGTGAACTTGCTTAACTATAATAATAGTGGATGCAATAGGGGATATATCACTGCTGACTATGCCATGAACAGGGGGCTAGGAGCAGATCAGTACACAAATTGTTGTTCTGCAATCTGGGAAAGCTGGGTGGAAACCAATATTAAAGATTTCCATGGCTCCCAAAGGGCCAATCTGCCTTTACAATTGGGAAGGATCATGGCATAACTAGGCCAAATTGTTGTTCCAGATTCTGAAAAGCTGGATGGAAACTGATATTGAAGCTTTATATGGATCCTGAATGGTAAACCTGACTAGTAAAGGTCTGTTAAATGGATGGTAACCCCCAGACCAAGAAAAACGGCACCAAACCTACCAAAATATGCTTCCAGAACCCCAGATCTACCCGCAAAAGATGCCCCTAAACCCCCAGACATACCCTTCAAAAATAGACCCCATACCTAACAAAATATGCCCCTAAAACCCCAGACAGACACTGCAAAAATACAGACCCCAGACCTGCACAAATATCCCCCATAAAGCAATACAAACACCAGACTGGTCCCTAAAAATGTAGACCATAGACCCGAGCCCCAACCCTCTACTTTGCATCCCTCCATGAATAAAATTACAGAACTGCTGTAAAAACTGACACAGAAGCAATACGGTATGTTCTATGTCTGCAGATGGGATTAGTCTATTCAGAGTTATCTTCCGTGCAGATCCATATGACAACCCCTCTGGGCACTGTAATGGCTGCCATTAGTGGTTGTCCTCTAGTATCTGTTTTGTTACATTTTCTGTACACCGCCATCTATCAAGCCTCAGACTCCTCCATCTGATATGTATTACATGGCGGCCAGTGATGTGCCAGCTGTCTGTGGGTTCGTTGGACCCCGATCAAACAGACCTCTGTGGATCAGCGCTCAGCACTTGGAGGAGACTTGTGTATCTCTGATAAAAATGAAGATGTCAGGTCTCACTCATCACATACAGAGAAGATCCACACAGAACAGGAAGGAGGCAGAGGAGGAACGTCCACCGCTAGATCAGGTCCAAGACATTACTGAGCCGGTAAACAACAGGGATCTACCGCAAATGTGACCGGATAAATAAACTTCTGACACCCTACAAGGTGTGTACTAGTGTACCATACCAGAATATGGGAGACGCATGTAAAAATTATTATATTAGTTATATTATTGTATATAGGAGCAGTATTATAGTAGTTATATTCTTGTATATATGAGCAGTATTATAGTAGTTATATTCTTGTACATAGGAGTAGTATTATAGTAGTTATATTCTTGTAGATAGGAGCAGTAGTATAGTAGTTATATTCTTGTACATAGGAGCAGTATTATAGTATTTATATTCTTGTACATAGGAGTAGTATTATAGTAGTTATATTCTTGTAGATAGGAGCAGTAGTATAGTAGTTATATTCTTGTACATAGGATTAGTATTATAGTAGTTATATTCTTGTACATAGGAGCAGTATTATAGTAGTTATATTCTTGTACATAGGAGCAGTATTATAGTAGTTATATTCTTGTACATAGGGGGCAGTATTATAGTAGTTATATTCTTGTACATAGGAGCAGTATTATAGTAGTTATATTCTTGTACATAGGAGCAATATTATAGTAGTTATATTCTTGTACATAGGAGCAATATTATAGTAGTTATATTCTTGTAGATAGGAGCAGTATTATAGTAGTTATATTCTTGTACATAGGAGCAGTATTATAGTAGTTATATTCTTGTACATAGGATTAGTATTATAGTAGTTATATTCTTGTACATAGGAGCAGTATTATAGTAGTTATATTCTTGTACATAGGAGCAGTATTATAGTAGTTATATTCTTGTACATAGGGGGCAGTATTATAGTAGTTATATTCTTGTACATAGGAGCAGTATTATAGTAGTTATATTCTTGTACATAGGAGCAATATTATAGTAGTTATATTCTTGTACATAGGAGTAGTATTATAGTAGTTATATTCTTGTACATAGGAGCAGTATTATAGTAGTTATATTCTTGTACATAGGAGCAGTATTATAGTAGTTATATTCTTGTACATAGGAGTAGTATTATAGTAGTTATATTCTTGTATATAGGAGCAGTATTATAGTAGCTATATTCTTGTACATAGGAGGTAGTATTATAGTAGTTATATTCTTGTACATAGGAGGCAGTATTATAGTAGTTATATTCTTGTACATAGGAGTAGTATTATAGTAGTTATATTCTTGTACATAGGAGCAGTATTATAGTAGTTATATTCTTGTACATAGGAGGCAGTATTATAGTAGTTATATTCTTGTACATAGGAGTAGTATTATAGTAGTTATATTCCTGTACATAGGAGCAGTATTATAGTAGTTATATTCTTGTACATAGGAGTAGTATTATAGTAGTTATATTCTTGTATATAGGAGCAGTATTATAGTAGCTATATTCTTGTACATAGGAGGTAGTATTATAGTAGTTATATTCTTGTACATAGGAGGCAGTATTATAGTAGTTATATTCTTGTACATAGGAGTAGTATTATAGTAGTTATATTCTTGTACATAGGAGCAGTATTATAGTAGTTATATTCTTGTACATAGGAGGCAGTATTATAGTAGTTATATTCTTGTACATAGGAGTAGTATTATAGTAGTTATATTCCTGTACATAGGAGCAGTATTATAGTAGTTATATTCTTGTACATAGGAGTAGTATTATAGTAGTTATATTCTTGTATATAGGAGCAGTATTATAGTAGCTATATTCTTGTACATAGGAGGTAGTATTATAGTAGTTATATTCTTGTACATAGGAGGCAGTATTATAGTAGTTATATTCTTGTACATAGGAGTAGTATTATAGTAGTTATATTCTTGTACATAGGAGCAGTATTATAGTAGTTATATTCTTGTACATAGGAGGTAGTATTATAGTAGTTATATTCTTGTACATAGGGGAGCAGTATTATAGTAGTTATATTCCTGTACATAGGAGCAGTATTATAGTAGTTATATTCTTGTACATAGGAGTAGTATTATAGTAGTTATATTCTTGTATATAGGAGCAGTATTATAGTAGCTATATTCTTGTACATAGGAGGTAGTATTATAGTAGTTATATTCTTGTACATAGGAGGCAGTATTATAGTAGTTATATTCTTGTACATAGGAGTAGTATTATAGTAGTTATATTCTTGTACATAGGAGCAGTATTATAGTAGTTATATTCTTGTACATAGGAGGCAGTATTATAGTAGTTATATTCTTGTACATAGGAGTAGTATTATAGTAGTTATATTCCTGTACATAGGAGCAGTATTATAGTAGTTATATTCTTGTACATAGGAGTAGTATTATAGTAGTTATATTCTTGTATATAGGAGCAGTATTATAGTAGCTATATTCTTGTACATAGGAGGTAGTATTATAGTAGTTATATTCTTGTACATAGGAGGCAGTATTATAGTAGTTATATTCTTGTACATAGGAGTAGTATTATAGTAGTTATATTCTTGTACATAGGAGCAGTATTATAGTAGTTATATTCTTGTACATAGGAGGTAGTATTATAGTAGTTATATTCTTGTACATAGGGGAGCAGTATTATAGTAGTTATATTCCTGTACATAGGAGCAGTATTATAGTAGTTATATTCTTGTACATAGGAGTAGTATTATAGTAGTTATATTCTTGTATATAGGAGCAGTATTATAGTAGCTATATTCTTGTACATAGGAGGTAGTATTATAGTAGTTATATTCTTGTACATAGAGGGCAGTATTATAGTAGTTATATTCTTGTACATAGGAGCAGTATTATAGTAGTTATATTCTTGTACATAGGAGGCAGTATTATAGTAGTTATATTCTTGTACATAGGAGCAGTATTATAGTAGTTACTAGCTGGTACCCGCGACTTCGTCTGCGGTGATTGTAGCAGTGGGTATATACAGGCGCGGGTAAGGTTTTCGTACTGTGTATAAGGTATGGGATATGAAATGTAACTTTGTATCTTGTTTTTGCTGTAATTCAGAGAATCCGTGAGACTTTTGTGTTGAAGTTACTTTGTATTTGAGCTGCTATATATACGCTGTTGTGAGAAACTTTATATAGTGACTTTGGGACAGAAGTATTTGAAGTTAACCCTTTCCCGCCGATGGCATTTTTTGATTTTTGTTTTTGACTCCCCTCCTTCTAAACCCCATAACTTTTTTATTTCTCCGCTCCCAGAGCCATATGAGGTCTTAATTTTTCCTGGGACAAATTTTTCTTCATGATGCCACTATTATTTATTCTATATAATGTACTGGGAAGCAGGGAAAAAATTCTGAATGGGGTGGATTTGAGGAAAAAAGGCATTTCTGCGACTTTCTTACGGGCTTTGGTTCATAGGATTAGTATTATAGTAGTTATATTCTTGTACATAGGAGCAGTATTATAGTAGTTATATTCTTGTACATAGGAGCAGTATTATAGTAGTTATATTCTTGTACATAGGAGCAGTATTATAGTAGTTATATTCTTGTATATAGGAGTAGTATTATAGTAGTTATATTCTTGTACATAGGAGTAGTATTATAGTAGTTATATTCTTGTACATAGGAGCAGTATTATAGTAGTTATATTCTTGTACATAGGAGCAGTATTATAGTAGTTATATTCTTGTATATAGGAGGCAGTATTATAGTAGTTATATTCTTGTACATAGGAGCAGTATTATAGTAGTTATATTCTTGTATATAGGAGCAGTATTATAGTAGTTATATTCTTGTACATAGGGGGCAGTATTATAGTAGATATATTCTTGTACATAGGAGGCAGTATTATAGTAGTTATATTCTTGTACATAGGAGTAGTATTATAGTAGTTATATTCTTGTACATAGGGGCAGTATTATAGTAGTTATATTCTTGTACATAGTAGGTAGTATTATAGTAGTTATATTCTTGTACATAGGAGTAGTATTATAGTAGTTATATTCTTGTACATAGGAGTAGTATTATAGTAGTTATATTCTTGTACATAGTAGGTAGTATTATAGTAGTTATATTCTTGTACATAGGAGTAGTATTATAGTAGTTATATTCTTGTACATAGGAGTAGTATTTCCAGTATATTGGGCAGTATTATGGTACTTATATAAAGAGCCAAGCTTGGTATAAATCATGTTTTTTGCCTCCGCTCTATGTAGTTAAGGGAACATGAAGGCATCTTGGAGTTATCTCAGTATTACTTACTTACTCTGTTGCTGAGGGTCTGCTCTTCTGGGGGCGGCTGCTGTATTTAGACAAGGGGTGAGATAAGCAGTGCTAATCTGCACAGCAGTAATGACTTAGGGGTTAGCTCATGTGAAGTGTGTGGTCAGTCTCCAGACTCATTAATATTGTGATGTGCAGGATGATAACATTAATGATGATGTGAGTCCAGAAATCCCGCTGATGTTCCATGTGCACTAGGCAGGTGGGACTTAGTCATGAGGCCTGGGGGTCAGGGTGTAATCCCAAAGCTCGGGGGAGAGACATTATGGGGTTCCCATCTGGGAATAGGAGGCGAACCTTTACTTGGGTTGTACGCACATATGGAAGGCATTGTGCTGGGAACACACACACAGCGAGCGCCCTCAGCCTCCTCATGCTCCGCTCTGCAGGCTTCCTACCTCTAATACACATGTTGTTCTATAGTACTACTTCCCCTGTTAACCTCTGTAATAAACACTTAACCCCTTAAAGTCCACAGCAGTGCAGTAAAGCGGTATACGATAATAAATTGCGGTTCGTTTGGTGTTTGGCATTTCTACGGAGGATTTTCTGATGTCGATTCTGTCCTCGATTGCTGATATTGGGGGCTATAACATCTTATCATTCAAATGTCCAGTTACCCCCCTACTGTGTAAATATATAATCTATAATAATATATAAAATTGGCTAAATTCAGACAATATCAGTGTCATCCATTAGATGGCGATATAGAGCACAACCAGTTAGGTCTGTTCTAATGTCATTGATAGTTTATATCAGGCAGGATTCATATATACCGCACAATTACTATAGACTATGGACACCTAATAAAATATTATTTCCACATATTAGTTTTTACAAATTTTTACAGCTGCAATCTTTATTCCTCTGTTTTTTTTTCAGACCTCCTGATATGCAGTTTGCAATGTGATCCTAGTTTCAGGCTCTTCTCATGTGGACATGTGCCTCCCCCTAATACATGCAGGATGTGAGGTCTGTGTCCAGGGTGCTGCTCCTTCACTAGCTCTCATCCATCATAACAATTTCATTTTTAGACTGATTTATCCTTCTACAGCCCATGAGGGGTCTCCTCTCCTTTGTGCTGGCAGACACTGATGCTGAGGAGTTTGTCCAGGGTGTTGCTCCTTCGCTAGCTCTCATCCATCATAACAACTTCATTGTTGGACTGATTTCTCCTTCTACCCTTCTACAGCCCATGAGGGGTCTCCTCGCCTTTGTGCTGGCAGACACTGATGCTGAGGACACTGTGATTTTTTTTTTCCCCTTCACACCCTGCAGAGTTTTCCATGGGTTCTCTCTGCTCTACATACACTTACACACAACCTGTGTGATTCCCTTTTCCCCTGTACACAATCTTGTGTGTGCTTTCCTCATTGCTTAGTCTTACGTACAGTACAGACTGTGCCTTTCCTGACACATTGATGTTTATCTCCCTCTCCGCACTCCTCTGCAATGTGTTAATTGAAACTGATGCTGGGAAATATGTGATTCTTCTCCCTCCTTAATGTCCTGCAGAGATTCCCTTGTATTCTCTTTAAGCTGCTACACCACCTGTATGATCCTCCCTTCGCCCACATTCAGCCTTGTCTTTGCTTTCCTCCTTGTCCAAACTCCCATGCAGTATAGACTCCGCAGTCTTCCCTTCCTGAAGACTTTGATGCTTTCCTTCCTCTGCACACTTATCTCTGATGTGCTGACAGTCACTGATGTTGAGGATTGTGTCATTATCCTTTCGTACCCTGCAGAGTTTATCTTGTGTTCTCCACTCTCTTTACACTGCTACACAACCTGTGTGATCCTCCCTTCACCAGTATTCAGCCACGTGTCTGCTTTCCTTCTTGTGTAAACTCTGTACAGTCTGCTCTTCCTGAAGACTTTGATGCTTTCCTCACACTTTTCCACACTCTGATGTGCTGACAAAAGCTGATGCCGAGGAGTTTGTGATGTCCCCCTTCATTCCCTCCAGAGTGGAACTGGGGTTCTCTCCAGTCTCTTTACTCTTATACACAACCTGTGTGAGTCTCCTGTTTTCTTAATTTCATCCCTGTCTAAACTTTCATACAGTACAGATCGTGCAATCTGTCCTCCGAGAAGATACGTATATTGTCCTCCATCTCTACACTCTGATCTACCATATACATCCTTGCTCCTTCCTTCCTCTCTAACATTCAGAGAAGGGAGAGGACGAGAACAGAGAAAACTAGTATCAGGAGCGGTGTGCTGTCAGATCTGTATCAGAAACAGCAGGACAACCATCAGTGTGAAGGAGTTGCACAGACTCTATAACAACAAAATGATAGAAATTTTTTAATGAAGAATTTTTAGAGATTTTCTCAATTTTGCACATAGCGTGGTATAACTAAGGTTACTGAGAGGTGTTTCCAATCCTAAAAGTAACCTTTCATTGTAGATGGTAACTATTAGCTGATCCGAAGGGGTTGGGCTTGATAAGGGTCCAGATGATCATTCCTTTCCCCTGCACTGCTACTTTTTGACCCGTAGAGGGTGGGGGTCCAGGGAGATCAGCTGTAGTCACCGTATTGGGGTTTCCCTTTAATATTCCTTGGCATTGCCTTTATGTCAATGTCCTCCAGGCCAGATTGGAGGTGGTACTTTATCCTCTTCTGGATCAACACATCGTGAAATGTTCTCGGAACTAAACTTGATACATTTTGCTTGTTTGTGTTTGTTGTAGTAACTTTGTTACCCTCTATAAGGTAGGTGGCACCAGGTGCGGACCCCGAGAACCGGGCCCTGGCACGAGGGGTTGTCTATGCAGTATACGACTCAGTAATACATGTAATTGCTGGTGAAGGAAGCCAGCAATCCGCCGCGCTATCACCCCAGCATTTCCACTTCATGTAGGTCTGAATAGAATGCGAGCCTATCAACGATCGCCTGTCTCTTCTTTTTTCTTTGGGCCTGTATTTTGATCTTCAGACCCCTCCCCACTTTAATGAAGACCTTACATGCCAGAGATCTTTCTTTCTTCATTTTCTAAAACAATATTTACTAGTAAATGATGTGGCGGAGTTAACCCCTCGGTGTACCGTACCGAAGCCGGCGGTTTCATGTGTAAAGGATTTTTTTATTTTTTTTCGTGTAGTGATGGGGATATAAGGGTTAAAAAGAAGGAACATTTCTTTCCCCCCTGAGAGGGCACTGTACTGAACCGGAAAAATATCAAAACCGCAGCCTCTCCCTGTGTCCTCTCGCTCCCACCCGGCACCAGCTTGGCGCCCCTCTAACACCCATCCTCCTCTTTACTGACAGAGGAAGGATAGAGGGATGCAGCGTCCAGTCCAGTCCAGGGGGGGGGGGGGGGGGGTATGGATCCATCCCCGCCGTGTATCTGGGGAGAAGCTGATGCTTTCCAGTTCTGCTTGTAAAATAATAACAATAGCAGATCTTGCAGAACGATAAAGAGGGCGAAGCCTTCCCCGCCCCCCCCCCCCCCATCCTCACTGTGTGAGGAGTACATGGGGCTGGGAATGCCAGCACCGTAGGCCCTGGCATCGTGGGGGCTCCGGGGGAAATACTTCAGAAACTGCCTCTGCTTTATATCTTAACTTATTTCCTGACAACCTCCTACTATAGCAATCCGCTGGTGCATGAGCCAATCCCCAGAGGCCCGGGGTCACTGTATCCATGTGTCCTGGTGTCCCAGTGGTTTAGTAATAATCACGAGTGACCCCGAGGTTACATCTGGTCAGCAAGGATCTAACAAGAAGCCCAACATTGCAAGTTTCTGTCCTGTAGATTGATGCGGGAGTGGGATTAGAGAGGGAAGAAAAGTGACAGCTGATCCGTTCTCTAAATTTGTCGGGATCCCTATATCACCCGGCCAGTAACCAGCGGGTCCAGATGTTTATGTGATGTGCATGAGCTGCAACGTCGTCTGTTTATAGCATGGTCATTTGTAGATTTCGGTGACTCACTGACATAATGTTCTGTCCCTGGTGATCTAGTGCTATTGTATAGTCCCTGGTAATCTAGTAACAGTATGTAGTCCCAGGTGATCTAGTGCTGTTGTGTAATCCCAGGTGATCTAGTGCTGTTGTGTAGTCCCAGGTGATCTAGTGCTGTTGTGTTGTCCCAGGTGATCTAATGGAATTGTGTAATCCCAGGTGATCTAATGGCATTGTGTAATCCCGGGTGATCTAGTGGCATTGTGTAGTCACAGGTGATCTAGTGCTATTGTATAGTCCCTGGTAATCTAGAAACAATATGTAGTCCCAGGTGATCTAGTGCTGTTGTGTTGTCCCAGGTGATCTAGTGCTGTTGTGTTGTCCCAGGTGATCTAATGGAATTGTGTAATCCCAGGTGATCTAATGGCATTGTGTAGTCCCAGGTGATCTAGTGTTATTGTGTAATCCCAGGTGATCTAGTGGCATTGTGTAATCCCAGGTGATCTAGTGGCATTGTGTAGTCCCAGGTGATCTAGTGTTATTGTGTAATCCCAGGTGATCTAATGTTATTGTGTAATCCCAGGTGATCTAGTGGCATTGTGTAGTCCCAGGTGATCTAGTGGCATTGTGTAGTCCCTGGTAATCTAGTAACAGTATGTAGCCCCAGGTGATCTAGTGTTATTGTATAGTCCCAGGTGATCTAGTGGCATTGTGTAGTCCCAGGTGATCTAGTGGCATTGTGTAGTCCCAGGTGATCTAGTGCTATTGTATAGTCCCAGGTGATCTAGTGGTATTGTATAGTCCCAGGTGATCTAGTGGCATTGTGTAGTCCCAGGTAATCTAGTAGCATTGTGTACTCCCAGGTGATCTAGTGATATTGTATAGTCCCTGGTAATCTAATAACTGTATATAGTCCCAAATGATCTAGTGCTGTTGTGTATTCCCTGATAATCTAGTGGCATTGTATAGCCCCTGGTTATTTAGTGGTATTGTATAGTTCTTGATGGTCTAGTTGTATTGTGTAGCCCTTGGTGATCTAGTGGCATTGTATAGTTCTTGGGGGTCTAGTTGTATTGTGTAATCCCTGGTGATCTAGTGGCATTGCCTAGTCCTTGGTAATCTAGCGGCACTGTGTAGTCCCTGATTCTCCAGTGGCATTGTGTTCTCCCTGGTGACCTAGTTTGGAAAATTATTCTTTCCAAACTAACCTAGATGTCCTGATCACTTGGCCACAGATGTTAGCAGAGAGGCCGATCCTTGTAATCCATCAGGACCACTTTCCTGTTGTAGGGTGTGTTTCATGGTGATTGAATGGCCTTGTGTAGTCCCTGGTGGGCTGGAGGTTCAGTGACCATACCTGGGCACCCTGCAGTTTCCCTGATACCGTAAAGCGGTGCTGAAACGTGTACATAAATATATACTTCCAATATCAGCGGGGTCTATGTCCGCCCCTCATACTTTGTACATATTTCTTTTGCTTTATCCTTCCCCGATACAAATAATTTAAAGATGTTTTGTCTCCTTCAATTACATGAGGCCCTCTCAGCTTGGAAGCTCCTTAAATCCCACATCCTTATGTAACCCCTTCCCAGCAGCCCGGGCTAGGTTATACAGTCATCAAAACAGATGGAAGTGGCTGCCGAGAGCCAGAGATGTTGTGCTGATCTCCTGTATCACCTCTGCGGGAGCGATGGCGGCCAACTCTTATTTAATGCCTCGTCTTTTCTCATTGCAGACTCAGCCAGTGCCAAACCCCCTGGCGTACTACATGCACCGCAACCCTGATGGGTTCCACCAGTTTGAGACCTTGGTCAATCATTTCATCGAACTGGTTGTGCCGTTTTTTATATTCATGGGCAGACGGATGTGTATTGTCAATGGAGTCCTGCAAATCCTCTTCCAGGTAAGTAACTATATTCTTGTACATAGGGGGCAGTATTATAGTAGTTATATTCTTGTACATAGGAGCAGTATTATAGTAGTTATATTCTTGTACATAGGAGCAGTATTAGGCTCCATTCACACAGAGTATCGTTGGCGTTTTTTGTGCCTTTTTTGGCACATAGCGCCGCGTATACGCCGCGTTTGCGCCACGCTATTTTGCGGTCGCGTTGAACGGCGCAAACGCGACATATACGCGGCGTTACGCGGCGCTATGTGCCAAAATAAGCACAAAAAAACGCCAATATTACTCTGTGTGAATGGAGCCTTATAGTAGTTATATTCTTGTACATAGGAGTAGTATTATAGTAGTTATATTCGTGTACATAGGGGCAGTATTATAGTAGTTATATTCTTGTACATAGGGGAGCAGTATTATAGTAGTTATATTCGTGTACATAGGAGTAGTATTATAGAAGTTATATTCTTGTATATAGGAGCAGTATTATAGTAGTTATATTCGTGTACATAGGAGCAGTATTATAGTAGTTATATTCTTGTACATAGGAGGTAGTATTATAGTACTTATATTCGTGTACATAGGAGCAGTATTATAGTAGTTATATTCTTGTACATAGGAGGTAGTATTATAGTAGTTATATTCGTGTACATAGGGGCAGTATTATAGTAGTTATATTCTTGTACATAGGAGTAGTATTATAGTAGTTATATTCTTGTACATATGAGCAGTATTATAGTAGTTATATTCTTGTACATAGGGGCAGTATTATAGTAGTTATATTCTTGTACATAGGAGTAGTATTATAGTAGTTATATTCTTGTACATAGGGGCAGTATTATAGTAGTTATATTCTTGTACATAGGAGTAGTATTATAGTAGTTATATTCGTGTACATAGGGGCAGTATTATAGTAGTTATATTCTTGTACATAGGAGGTAGTATTATAGTACTTATATTCGTGTACATAGGAGCAGTATTATAGTAGTTATATTCTTGTACATAGGAGGTAGTATTATAGTAGTTATATTCGTGTACATAGGGGCAGTATTATAGTAGTTATATTCTTGTACATAGGAGGTAGTATTATAGTACTTATATTTGTGTACATAGGAGCAGTATTATAGTAGTTATATTCTTGTACATAGGAGGTAGTATTATAGTAGTTATATTCGTGTACATAGGGGCAGTATTATAGTAGTTATATTCTTGTACATAGGAGGTAGTATTATAGTACTTATATTCGTGTACATAGGAGCAGTATTATAGTAGTTATATTCTTGTACATAGGAGGTAGTATTATAGTAGTTATATTCTTGTACATATGAGCAGTATTATAGTAGTTATGTTCTTGTACATAGGGGCAGTATTATAGTAGTTATATTCTTGTACATAGGAGTAGTATTATAGTAGTTATATTCTTGTACATAGGGGCAGTATTATAGTAGTTATATTCTTGTACATAGGAGCAGTATTATAGTAGTTATATTCTTGTACATAGGAGCAGTATTATAGTAGTTATATTCTTGTACATAGGAGCAGTATTATAGTAGTTATATTCTTGTACATAGGAGTAGTATTATAGTAGTTATATTCTTGTACATAGGAGGTAGTATTATAGTAGTTATATTCTTGTACATAGGAGGTAGTATTATAGTAGTTATATTCGTGTACATAGGGGCAGTATTATAGTAGTTATATTCTTGTACATAGGAGGTAGTATTATAGTACTTATATTCGTGTACATAGGAGCAGTATTATAGTAGTTATATTCTTGTACATAGGAGGTAGTATTATAGTAGTTATATTCTTGTACATAGGGGCAGTATTATAGTAGTTATATTCTTGTACATAGGGGGCAGTATTATAGTAGTTATATTCGTGTACATAGGGGCAGTATTATAGTAGTTATATTCTTGTACATAGGAGTAGTATTATAGTAGTTATATTCTTGTACATATGAGCAGTATTATAGTAGTTATATTCTTGTACATAGGGGCAGTATTATAGTAGTTATATTCTTGTACATAGGAGCAGTATTATAGTAGTTATATTCTTGTACATAGGAGCAGTATTATAGTAGTTATATTCTTGTACATAGGAGCAGTATTATAGTAGTTATATTCTTGTACATAGGAGTAGTATTATAGTAGTTATATTCTTGTACATAGGAGGTAGTATTATAGTAGTTATATTCTTGTACATAGGAGTAGTATTATAGTAGTTATATTCTTGTACATAGGAGCAGTATTATAGTAGTTATATTCTTGTACATAGGAGCAGTATTATAGTAGTTATATTCTTGTACATAGGAGTAGTATTATAGTAGTTATATTCTTGTACATAGGAGCAGTATTATAGTAGCTATATTCTTGTACATAGGGGGCGGTATTATAGTAGTTATATTCTTGTACATAGGGGGCAGTATTATAGTAGTTATATTCTTGTACATAGGGGACAGTATTATATTTATATATTATAGCTATATTTTTTTCCTTTAAGGCCTTGAGAGTGTAGTGACTGGTAAGAGATGACGTAAATGTTTCATCCATTTGGGTTCTGACTGTACCTTGTATAATCGTTGTATATTATACCATCTGAATTATTATTTAGGGTCCCTCCATTTTTGTTGCCCCTCTCACACCACAGATAGTTGCCTGTATTGGGCAATCACCATATACAGTACATGTGATATAGGCCATTGGTGATAACAATACATTAGTGCGGTGTACATATGGGCCCTGTACCCTACAAAGAGCTTCTTGTGCGGGTCTCCTCATACAGTAAGGAATCTACCTGACATCCTGTTCTGTGCAGCCGGTGGGCTCCAGCCCTCCCAGCCCCGGCCTGACACTGGCTCCCTTCATCCCCGCTGACCACAGCAGCAACCTCCACTCATTAGGAAAAGCCTCAGTTATGTTTACCAAGTGGGAACATAAATATCCATGTCTCTGGGGTCCGGGCAGGAATGTGATGGAGTGCTAGAATCAGCTGCTGTGTAATGTCCCGGCCACCGCTGGCTCCTCTGCCATGTACAATATGGCGCGGGGCTGAGGGCAGTATCACTCTACGGTAAAGGGACCGGTGTGGTGCCAACTGGTCTATTATTATATATGATATACTTGTAGAAGCGGACCACTTGGACCCTCAGTTACTATTAGAATGGGGGACACAGCCTATGTTAATGTAGCAGTTGTGGGCATGCTTAACCACTTACTTATATAAGTCAATGGAGTTGTGACTGAGCATGCCCACCAGTACCCCATTCACATGGGACTCCCTCGGGCACAGGCGGACCCCATTCTAATGATCGCTTGGGTTCCAGTGATCAGACCACCATAGTCACTTATCAAATGACGCCACTAGATCTGTGCAATTTTCTAACAGCCACCTGCACAGGATAGACTTGCTGTGGTACTACAAGTACCAGGAGGACTAACTACAAGTACTAGGAGGACTAATTACAAGTACTAGGAGGACTAACTACAAGTACTAGGAGGACTAATTACAAGTACCAGGAGGACTAACTACAAGTACTAGGAGGACTAACTACAAGTACTAGGAGGACTAATTACAAGTACTAGGAGGACTAACTACAAGTACTAGGAGGACTAATTACAAGTACTAGGAGGACTAACTACAAGTACTAGGAGGACTAACTACAAATACCAGGAGGACTAACTACAAGTACCAGGAGGACTAACTACAAGTACTAGGAGAACTAATTACAAGTACCACGAGGACTAACTACAAGTACTAGGAGGACAAACTACAAGTACCAGGAGGACTATCTACAAGTACCAGGAGGACTATCTACAAGTACCAGGAGGACTAACTACAAGTACTAGGAGGACTAACTACAAGTACCAGGAGGACTAACTACAAGTACCAGGAGGACTAACTACAAGTACTAGGAGAACTAATTACAAGTACCACGAGGACTAACTACAAGTACTAGGAGGACAAACTACAAGTACCAGGAGGACTATCTACAAGTACCGGGAGGACTAACTACAAGTACTAGGAGGACTAACTACAAGTACTAGGAGGACTAACTACATCATTCCTTAAACAGTATCAGGTTTTTACATATCCTTTATAGTACTCTATTATTTCTATCGGCATCTAGGAGAGCTGAGTATGACCGTCTTCCCTTACAGAAATGGCCACCCATGTTTCCCTCAAATTCAGATATAGCTGTTTAATTAGCCATGACTACCATTCGATAGTGTGAGAAAGATGGGTATAGGCTTTAATCATGTCTATGTGCGTTACCACCCAGCTTTCTGAAATGCAGATGTCACTAAGAAACTGCTGGAGGAGGCTTTATTGGACAATTCAGTCTTAAAAAAACACTGATAGCTTGCGCTAAGCCTGGTGCAGGATGTGAGGGGGTGGAGCCTGACTCCAATAGGAGACTTCCTGTGTCCTGCCCCGCCCCCTTATACCACAGAGATAACCTAGTGCACCAGTTCTGTGGTGAGTGTCCTTGTAAACCTCCTACGCACACCAACATCTTGGTCTAAAGTAGATTCTCCCTGGTGTGATGTGGTGTGGATCCAGTAGGTGGCGCTGCTCAGCTCAGGGCACGGTAGCTGCGCACTCTGGTGGCTGTCATGGCTAACACACCCTCCGCCTATGCTTGTGTTTTTGCAGTGTGGTCAAGCAGTCCCTATCTGCTTAGTGTGACGTGGACACAGGGAGTGGTGCCTAATTCTAACAGTCACAAGAGGTGGCATGGACACCGGAGCCCAGACAGCGCCCCCTACTGGGTCCACGGTCAACCAAGGAGTACTTTTTGTTGTTTCCTCCCACAGCCCAAAGACATACTGATAGGGAATGTAGATTGTGAGTCCTATATGGGACAGTGTAAAGCACTGCGGAATATAATGGCGCCATATAAGTCAGCAAAATAAATAAACAATAGGGTAACAATACGCTTCTCCTAAATGCAGCCCCAACCTGCCTGGTTTGATGCAGACACCAGACCCGAGGCAAAGAGAACCTACTTCTAACCCCTCTAGCTCTTACCCTATAGCCAGGGTCCTCCTACAACAATTCCTGGCAATCTGTTTGTTTTCTAGTAGCGATCTCCTGCAAGAATTGAATGGCGGCCTCTGGTGGCCAGTGGTGCGCACTACACGTTACCTGCTCAGTGTCAGCGTGCAAGGAGCCAGAAGGATTTAGAAAGCTCCCATAAAACCTTGTAATTACGCGGGTCCAACCACGAGTTAATTGCTATTTTATTGACGGTTCACAATTACGGACTTATTTATTCCAGTGGCGGGGAGAGCCTCCGCACGAGGAGCGCGCAGTGGAACGCAGGGGGGATCTGGCACTCAAACAAAACCCCGCTTCTTTCACACACAGGCTCTGCATTCAGCTGGGCTTTATGGACAGACTCCTGTTCTGCAGAGGAAGCTGTAAACTTTAATGCTGATATGCCATTTAATACACACTCTTGAAGATCTCCATTGACATTTCATGCACGTTTTATGGCGCTTTTTATAATTGTTATTGGAGTCGCGGTGGCGGGTCCGACTGTGGGATTTTTTTTCCCTTCAAAACCCCTCCCCCCATTTATTTTTATATATCAAAATCGGGAGCGTTTGACAATTTGTAACCCACTGCAGCAGTCGTATAGGTGCAGGTGTAGCAGAGCTGAGTTTGTTAGACGTAGCAGAGCTCGGGTTATCGTACAGAAAACCTTAGGGTGGTATCAGGCTGTGGTCTGTGGTGGCAGCAAGGAATGACAAATACAGCTCTGCTACATCTATAGGATCAATCGTCGGACAACCTGGAAATTCCATTCTGGAGGCCAAAGGCTATAATTATTCTGCTGATGATGACTTCTGGGGTTGGGAGGACGCCAATATTCATGTTTTCCATACTTTGATTGATCATGCGTATATACATATTATATTATACATATATAAATGTATGGCCTATATACGGTACGAAGAACAACTTCAGTGCCAGGCTAATTTGAGAGCTGCCGAAACGCCGGAGAAGGCAGATTAACAACGCCAACAACACGCTCATTATATGGCGTCCCAGCG
Source organism: Leptodactylus fuscus (assembly GCF_031893055.1). Lineage (NCBI taxonomy): Eukaryota > Metazoa > Chordata > Amphibia > Anura > Leptodactylidae > Leptodactylus > Leptodactylus fuscus. The sequence goes on along the minus strand of NC_134272.1, from coordinate 13,670,767 downwards.
AGCTGCTGAGATGCCGCAACAATCACGGGCACAGCGCAAGGAACGAGTTCAACTGCAGACCAGCTTTAGAGTTGTCGAAACGCCAGAGCATACGGATCATCAACACCAACAAACGCTCATTATATGGCTTACATATACTTACCATATATACAGACATATATATAGTATATGTACATATATACATACTTTACATACATTCCATATATACATATCATATATATGCATACTATACTTACCACATATACAAACATACTAACCATATAAACATACTATGCTTATATACATCCTTTACGTGCATACCATACATACATACCACACGTAAAATTTGGTGAAATTTAAGCTCCACCCCTAGAACCGCCTGTAGCTCAACTGGAATTCCCCAATTTTGGGCAGGCTTCTCCCCTTCCCTTTATCCTGTCCATTTCCAGGCCAGAACAGATCACATTTTTCCAGATTGTCGCTAAAAATTCAAGAAACCCCTACAAACGTGGTTCATTTACGGCTATTCCTATAAACCATGATGTCCTGGAAAATGCGATGGTCTGGCGCTGGTTGTACTGGTGGCACAGGGGTAAAATCAGTCATCAGAATATCAAACCCTGGATCGCGGCTCTCTCTCTCTCTGTATAATATGAGTTATTATTAAAGGAACATTCTAGATAAAATGTATGTTTATTGAGTCTATGGGCGGAGCTTGACACAGGGCAGTGCCATGGTTCGCCCCCTCGGGCCTGCACTTGGCATAGCACATCATGACAAATCAGCTTTTTGTATGGAGTGTTCCTTTAAGAAATGATCTTTAAGAAAGGAAATTCCATTGCAGTATAACCAATGGGGGTGTATGAGCTCAGTTTTAAATTGATAACTATAGGGGCGAGTGTTATTACTCCTGTACCCCTCCTCATGGTGTAAGGATAATCTTGTTGTTACTTCTTTGATTTCAAAGGGCCGGTAGCCCAAAATGTTGCATCAATCTAAACTGGAGTATTAGAAGATGAGGTCCCCCCTTTAAATAATGGTACTGACCATGATCTCCAGCGATCATTCGGATCTTAGTCCGCAGGTGAAGGCGAGAGGCCGCCGTCCCAGGCCAAGTCGGTGAAATGGTTAAGTTGGTCCAGCCGGCTCCCATTAGACTTTTATCCCTGTGACAGAGTCAGAGTCGTCTCCAGCCCTCGCAGCTGCCTGCTCTGCCTGCCAAGGGACCAGGTGCCGGCTCTGGGGAAATAGAGTTTAAGCACTTGGCACAGGGGGGGCACTGCCAAAGCCAGCGAGGTTTTGTGTGTGCATCTGTAAGCCAGTGTGTATGTGCGCCCATAAATATTTGTACGTCGTAGCGAGAACACAAAACGGTGTGAAAATTCAGTCCGACCGCAGCCCCATGTGATCCGCTCGCTGCATTGTCCTTGTATTATTTACATTTGTACCCTCGTAATAACCATCATCTGATATATTAAGTAACATAGTATACACGGTTCTCATGGTTTGTATCCGGGTACCCCAACCCATGGCTCCCCAGCATACTCTTACAGACACTGGTCACCACTGCCGGGCCCTGACAGGTTGGATATTATGTCATATATACTTACCAGACCGCAGTCTCCTTCGGTACTACTACTACCTACTACTACTACTTGTCAGGGCATGTTAGGAGTTGTAGTTTTGCAACAGTTGGAAACCATCGCTCTATGCCATAGGGACACTGAGAGGGATTCATCTTACGTAGTTACAAGAGGATCACACGAGGGAATCGCTTAACCAACAATTCCATAAGACATTGTAAATCTGACCTTTGTGTACTGGAGGACTGTGGGTACGACTGACAACGAGGCCAGAGCCCCACCTACATGTGGTGGCCAACGGCTTATGAGGAGAAAGAAGTACGGTATATACTATATACTTGGGAGTCGCCAGATATGTCTACTATAGCTTATAACGGGGTTCACAGCTATTACTAATCCCCAGATCTTTCCAAAAAATGGCCCTACCCTTTTGGGCCAAGTTCCGGATAACAATAACCACAGTATCGTACACATCTACAACGGACTACTTAGAGGGTGCTTACACCTTTACAATCATGTACTTATTGCTGCATTGCGCTTACAACTAAAAAAAATGAAGCCATCTTGATTTAATCTCAATTCGTTATGTGTATACAGCTCTGGTGCTGAACTGTGCGTTTCCTTTGTTACAGACTACAACTAACACTTGTGTAGTCTGATCCCGCTGTCATCTTTCAATGCTTCCTTTCCTACTTTCCAAGATTTGGGGTAACCCAACTGCACAGTCAGACGACACTGGTTTGCTCTGTAGTCTGGAACCATGGAGATACATAAGTCTGCAGAGGAGCTGTAGACACACAATAGAGCAATATAAAATTCTATCCACACTGTATTTATTCCACTTCAGCATCCAATCGTCCAAAAAGTCCATTTTCAATAGCATGCTGGGAGTTGTAGTCGCTTGACAGCCCGCAGCTACCAACCAGACATGTGATCCAGCACAAGATAAGACTTCTCCACTCACTAACAAAGCTGTCCATGACAAGTTTCCTTCTCCAAACACAACACAACTCGCACTTTTTCTACGGGCTCCATCTGACTTTTTTTTTTTTTTTTTCCGCCATCACAGCTAATTCAAGTTTCCTGCAAATTATTTTGCTAGGTAATATAACAATTTGTTTTTCATTAGCGGCTGTCCACTCCAGAGCCCCCTTCGGGTTTGAGAAACAGCAGCCAGCAAGAACGAGAGAGGGAGAGGGGCCTCGGAGGGAAACCCTTGTGGGAATACCAGGGCACGCACACAATCCAGTTTACTGCTCGGAGCCAGGCAGGCACAGTATTTAATGACACACACCCTATACAGGGGTATAATATACAACCCCCCCCCCCTCCAGTTAATTAGGGCAGCCCCTATGTCAACATGCAGAATTTTAAAGCCTCAGCTACTGTGAAATGTATTTAGGAAAAAAAAGTTTTCATCCCCCGGAGCGGAGCCTGTAATAATGGTTATGGCTTGCAATTTATGGAGAAGGTTATAGATGCTAATGATCCTTCAGGCAGCGTTATAGGCAGGAGTTGCATCAGTCGGGGCAATAGGTCTGAAAAAATATATTAGGTTTTGTGCCTAATATTTGTCACGGCATAAGAAGGACACATTGGGATTTCTAGTTTCTTCGATGGAGAGTTGCTGAAAGGGAGTTCAACACATCGAACAAAATAAAGTTTAATAAATGCACCTTGTAGTAAAAAAAAATTCTGCGCCGATTAATTTTTATTTTTTTTTACAGTGGTCGGAGTTCCATTTTTAGACATAGTTATGGGATAAATATTTCCTACCTGCAGACACCACTAGAGGGAGCTCTAGTGTTTTTATGATAACAGTCTAATGTATGAACACAATGTTGTAAGTAGCTAAGATCCCTCTAGTGGTGGCTGCAGGTAAGAAGTATTTTACGTCTCCCTGATATTTGTAGTGCTATAACATACGTCTCACAACCAGCCTGTATAGTGAAGATGCCGGCTCTGTAGCTGAGCTATCACATCCACCTTATGAGGCACCTAAGGGCTAGTTCACATGTAGTTTTTTGGTCCGGATTTTGATGCGGAATCCGGGTCAAAATCCTGGTCAAAAAAACGCCTCCCATTGAATTCAATGGGAGCTGGTCACTTCCTTTTTCTGCGAGCGGTATTTTACCGCTCGCAGAAAAAAGAAGGGACCTGCCCTACCTTGACGCGGATTCTGCTGCGTCTGCGTCAAGACAATTCCTCCACTCTAGGCCCATTCATTTGGGCCTAATCTGGAGCGGAAAGCCACGACTGTCAGAAGCCGCGTCAAAATCTGCACCAAAAAAACTACATGTGAACTAGCCCTAACACCCTACTTCAACGGCTGGGACTGAAGACAACGTGGTACCCATTCAACTGTATGGACCATAAAATCACACCTGCCGACTATCCCGACATGAGCAACCTCCTGTTGTCCTGGAAGAGTGGACAAATCTTCCAAGCCCTCCGGCTCTCATATTATATTATATGTGACATGGGCACTTTATGTGTATACCACATAAAAATGTGGGTGATGAGCATATTTCATATTCACGTTACAAAAAAGAGGGTGCGAACCACTCTAAATGGGCCAGGACCCTGCTAAGAGACTGTACGGTCTCCGGAACGTGTTGGGTGTGCCAGAGACCAACGTAGAATGCTGGCAAGTCTGCATAAAGTGTTACCAGTGAAAAGGTCTTCACGTCCTGCAAAAAACAAGCCCTTGATATAAAAAATGTGTATAGAGCTACAAAAACCTAAATATTAAAAAATAAAATAAAATTGTATGTAGACCACTATGTATTTACGGTATCTCCAAAATCGCACTGGCCCAGCTGATATGGTGCCGTTAAAACAATAATCCTTGTCCCATAAAAATAAACCCTCCTAAGTCTATGGATAAATGTAAAAAAAAAAAAAATTAGGGTCATGGATGAAAAAGTAGAAAAATCTTTCCAGAAGGAGTTGAAGAGGGTCCACACCAATGACACATCTGTTTTAGTATATACACCTATACTCCATGAAATTGTTGAAGCATCTTTTATTAGACCATTGTGTCGTTCCTCTGTTACTCTTCCTGGAATTGTATAGATAAATTGACAGTTGGGTGTTACCATTCTGCTTGTCAATAAGATGTGTCCTGCACATTCACGAGAACATTTCCTCAGTCCATTTGTGGCTAGCCAGATTTATCCGACCTGTCCTAATGGGGCTTGTGAGCCGTCTCCATCGTCCCCAGTAGCCTCTGAGCGGGGTGTCTCTTTGACCTCCACAGTGTCCTCGAGCCTCACTTTCCTCCGCAGGCCCGTATAGTGGTATGTGTAATTAGAAGCTAATCGGATTACTTGGAGCCACCGCAAGAAAGTAGACGAGGAGGAGGCCCCATCACTTGGTGGGGTTACCCAGGACTGTGGAGGTTACATCCACTGGAGGAGCCGCACCTGCCGTCTCCACATGGAGGGGTTTTTTTTTTTTCTGTAGCGGCTGCACTCAATTACTGCACATCGGGGGAGGAGGCTTGGAAGACATACATCCTCTTCCTTCTAGAGATCAAGTAACATCAACCCCGCAACATCTGGTCTTGGAAGTCTCCCAGGGCTACTAACCTCTGTCTTCTGCATTAACTCCACAACTCCTTAACCCTCGTCAGTGGACTGTCATAGGCCCGGCTGACAGAAAGTGACAGCTGGCAGCAAGTGTCCAAACGGGGGGCACTACTCATAGTCTTGTAATGTGGCCTCCACTTGCTAGTAAAGTGAGAAATTCTACGATATTTTCCAAGTATTCTGCTTACACCGCTCAGGGTTTGGAACAATATATCTGAGCTATTCTTCAGTGCGTGACTTGCTTAGGACTGTTCGCAGTCTCTGATCGTAAATCATGGAGGTGCCCATTTACAGACAGTATCTTATAATGGAAGACACTATAGGAAATTTTCTGCCCACATTGGGTGATCCCTTAAAGATGGTGGGTGTAAAGCAAAGAGAGGTGTTAAAAAAAAAATTGAAATTTCTACCAAATTTCTTGGGCTGTATTCAGTTTAGTGGTGGGTGCAATAAACAGTCCCCTGTTATTAACCCGTACAAGAAGGTCTGGACTTTTCCATTAGGAATCCAAGGTATCAGTCCATGGGATAGCATCAGTAGCGCTCATGCAGTAGTGCCGCAATCAGGAACAAAGACAAAGGTCTCCACCGGGTGAGTGGTCAGGATACGAAAGACTAAAGGACAAGATGGAAGAGTAGTCAGGAATGGAGCCAAGGATCAGAGTCGGGAGTGGAACAACTGGTACCAGGTGGACAATCTCAAGGATAAAGCAGGAGACACATCCAGGAACAAGACCGAGGTCAGGATACAAAAGACTAAAGGACAAGATGGGAAAATAGTCAGGAATGGAGCCAAGGATCAAAGTCGGGAGTAGAACAACTGGTACCAGGGGGACAATCCTAAGGATAAGGAAGGAGACACATCCAGGAACAAGACTGAGGTCAGGATACAAAAGACTAAAGGACAAGATGGGAAAATAGTCAGGAATGGAGCCAAGGATCAGAGTCGGGAGTGGAACAACTGGTACCAGGTGGACAATCTCAAGGATAAAGCAGGAGACACATCCAGGAACAAGACCGAGGTCAGGATACAAAAGACTAAAGGACAAGATGGGAAAATAGTCAGGAATGGAGCCAAGGATCAAAGTCGGGAGTAGAACAACTGGTACCAGGGGGACAATCTCAAGGATAAGGAAGGAGACACATCCAGGAACAAGACCGAGGTCAGGATACAAAAGACTAAAGGACAAGATGGAAGAGTAGTCAGGAATGGAGCCAAGGATCAGAGTCGGGAGTGGAACAACTGGTACCAGGTGGACAATCTCAAGGATAAGGCAGGAGATATATCCAGGAACAAGACTGAGGTCAGGTTTGGGGTCAGTGCTATGAGGATTAAGAGCTAGGACAGGGAATGAACCCACAATCGGCAGGCAAGGAATCCATGACAACCAGAGCCGATGTTGGTGCCTGTCAGAGAAGAGGAGACAACAGACATCATAGGAGATGGAACAGCAGAGGAGACGGCATCCCGTTGCCTATAGAAGTTGTGGTGACTTACTGGAAACAGATGCTGGAACCAGGTGAGTTGCACACAGCAGAACACCGTACAGAATAGATTACTAATCTGGGACAAATTATAAGAATTAGGTCCGTCAACAGCAGCTTCATGATGGTTTCAAGCTGGAGGTCTATGAAAAAGGAGCTGGAGGTTTCCACAGTATCAGTAGTGTAAGAATCCTGATACTTTTCCATAGGGCCGGTATGCCTGCTCTGCAGTGGACTGGGGCCTAGTATGGCACAGAGCTGTCGTCCCAAACTTGCCACTCTCCAGTGGTTGTGAAACTACAGCTCCCAGCATGCCCTGATATCTTGCCGCTGTCAGAGCATGATAGTAATCTGCAACAGTTGAAGAGCAAAAAGTTAGAGATTAATGGTAAAGAGAAATGCACAATGTAGCATCTAGAATCACATGCTGGGAGTAGTAGTCCTACATCATCCTCTAAGAGACATCACACTAGAGACCAACCTAAGCTGACAGAAATGTGTGTGGGAAGACAGAGAAAATATTGACCTGCAGACTGGGATGGGCCTGACAGTAATGGATGAGGAAGATGTCAACAGGAGATGTCCCTGGCCGGTATGTCACCCTCCCCTGCAGAGCATAGCCATCAATTCTAGCTTCCATCCCTTGGGGGTGAGACTCCACATAATTCACAGAATATTCGCTATTGTGTTTGCGGTAGGCCTCATTGTAGTGTTTACAAGGGGGTCATATATGTGCGTGTGTGTGTGTATATATATATATATATATATATATATATATATATATATATATATATATATATATATATATATATATATATATATATACAGTTAGGGCCAGAAATATTTGGACCGTGACACAAGTTTTGTTATTTTAGCTGTTTACTAAAACATGTTCAGAAATACAATTATATATATAATATGGGCTGAAAGTGCACACTCCCAGCTGCAATATGAGAGTTTCCACATCCAAATCGGAGAAAGGGTTTAGGAATCATAGCTCTGTAATGCATAGCCTCCTCTTTTTCAAGGGACCAAAAGTAATTGGACAATGGACTCTAAGGGCTGCAATTAACTCTGAAGGCATCTCCCTCGTAAACCGGTAATCAATTAAGTAGTTAAAAGGTCTGGGGTTGATTCCAGGTGTGTGGTTTTGCATTTGGAAGCTGTTGCTGTGACCAGACAACATGCGGTCAAAGGAAATCTCAATTGAGGTGAAGCAGAACATCCTGGGGCTGAAAAAAAAGAAAAAATCCATCAGAGAGATAGCAGACATGCTTGGAGTAGCAAAATCAACAGTCGGGTACATTCTAAGAAAAAAGGAATTGACTGGTGAGCTTGGGAACTCAAAAAGGCCTGGGCATCCACGGATGATAACAGTGGTGGATGGATACTTTCTTTGGTCAAGAAGAACCCGTTCACAACATCAACTGAAGTCCAGAACACTCTCAGTGAAGTAGGTGTATCTGTCTCTAAGTCAACAGTAAAGAGAAGACTCCATGAAAGTAAATCCAAAGGGTTCACATCTAGATGCAAACCATTCATCAATTCCAAAAATAGACAGGCCAGAGTTACATTTGCTGAAAAACACCTCAAGAAGCCAGCTCAGTTCTGGAAAAGTATTCTATGGACAGATGAGACAAAGATCAACCTGTACCAGAATGATGGGAAGAAAAAAGTTTGGAGAAGAAAGGGAACGGCACATGATCCGAGGCACACCACATCCTCTGTAAAACATGGTGGAGGCAACGTGATGGCATGGGCATGCATGGCTTTCAATGGCACTGGGTCACTTTTGTGTTTATTGATGACATAACAGCAGACAAGAGTAGCCGGATGAATTCTGAAGTGTACCGGGATATACTTTCAGCCCAGATTCAGCCAAATGCTGCCAAGTTGATCGGACGGCGCTTCATAGTACAGATGGACAATGACCCCAAGCATACAGCCAAAGCTACCCAGGAGTTCATGAGTGCAAAAAAGTGGAACATTCTGCAATGGCCAAGTCAGTCACCAGATCTTAACCCAATTGAGCATGCATTTCACTTGCTCAAATCCAGACTTAAGGCGGAAAGACCCACAAACAAGCAAGACCTGAAGGCTGCGGCTGTAAAGGCCTGGCAAAGCCTTAAGAAGGAGGAAACCCAGCGTTTGGTGATGTCCATGGGTTCCAGACTTAAGGCAGTGATTGCCTCCAAAGGATTCGCAACAAAATATTGAAAATAAAAATATTTTGTTTGGGTTATGTTTATTTGTCCAATTACTTTTGAGCTCCTAAAATGTGGAGTGTTTGTAAAGAAATGTGTACAATTCCTACATTTTCTATCAGATATTTTTGTTCAACCCTTCAAATTAAACGTTACAATCTGCACTTGAATTCTGTTGTAGAGGTTTCATTTCAAAACCAATGTGGTGGCATGCAGAGCCCAACTCGCGAAAATTGTGTCACTGTCCAAATATTTCTGGCCCTAACTGTATGTATGTATGTGTGTGTGTGTGTGTGTGTGTGTGTGCAGCTCTGGAGTATAATACAGGATAAGTAATGTAATGTATGTACACAGTGACTGCACCAGCAGAATAGTGAGCGCAGCTCTGGAGTATAATACAGGATAAGTAATGTAATGTATGTACACAGTGACTGTACCAGCAGAATAGTGAGCGCAGCTCTGGAGTATAATACAGGATAAGTTATGTAATGTATGTACACAGTGACTGTACAAGCAGAATAGTGAGCGCAGCTCTGGAGTATAATACAGGATAAGTTATGTAATGTATGTACACAGTGACTGTACCAGCAGAATAGTGAGCGCAGCTCTGGAGTATAATACAGGATAAGTTATGTAATGTATATACACAGTGACTGTACCAGCAGAATAGTGAGCGCAGCTCTGAAGTATAATACAGGATAAGTTATGTAATGTATGTACACAGTGACTGCACCAGCAGAATAGCGAGCGCAGCTCTGGAGTATAATACAGGATAAGTAATGTAATGTATGTACACAGTGACTGCACCAGCAGAATAGTGAGCGCAGCTCTGGAGTATAATACAGGATAAGTAATGTAATGTATGTACACAGTGACTGTACCAGCAGAATAGTGAGCGCAGCTCTGGTGTATAATACAGGATAAGTAATGTAATGTATGTACACAGTGACTGTACCAGCAGAATAGTGAGCGCAGCTCTGGAGTATAATACAGGATAAGTAATGTAATGTATGTACACAGTGACTGTACCAGCAGAATAGTGAGCGCAGCTCTGGAGTATAATACAGGATAAGTTATGTAATGTATGTACACAGTGACTGTACCAGCAGAATAGTGAGCGCAGCTCTGGAGTATAATACAGGATAAGTTATGTAATGTATGTACACAGTGACTGCACCTGCAGAATAGTGAGCGCAGCTCTGGAGTATAATACAGGATAAGTACTGTAATGTATGTACACAGTGACTGTACCAGCAGAATAGTGAGCGCAGCTCTGGAGTATAATACAGGATAAGTTATGTAATGTATGTACACAGTGACTGCACCAGCAGAATAGTGAGCGCAGCTCTGGAGTATAATACAGGATAAGTTATGTAATGTATGTACACAGTGACTGTACCAGCAGAATAGTGAGCGCAGCTCTGAAGTATAATACAGGATGTAACTCAGGACCAGTACAATATAGGTATTGTGATATATGTACACATGTAAATTGTTTATATGTTGAACATAACTTTATTATGCTTTGCGAATTTGGTCAGTGCTTTGGTCTTTACCATCCAGCTCTGCCCCATTTTCAGTCTGAGCCTAGGCTTGAGATGACAGACTACTTATAAATGTGTCTTAAGGACCAGTGCTGCACAGACAAGCTTAGACTAGGATTTCTTGAAAGTCATTAGACAGGACAGATTTTCCTCTTGAATTCCAAGTGAAAGAGTCAAATGTTTCCTGCTTCTGTGCCGTACTTGGTCGTGTAAGTGTGAAATGTTCCAAGGGCTATACTTGGGTACGTCTGTGATGTTACGGAAGAAACCAATGTCCAGCTGTCTAATGGAAGAATAAAGTTTGGGTTCAGAAAAAAAACCATAAATCTGATGAGTGAGAGTGATTTGTGTCAGTCAGTACATCCCGTCTCTGCTCATAGAGCTGGTAAATAAAACAAAGCAAATTCTAATTACTTCCTGTACAGCGTTGTCATTGGGTCTTGTGGATTCCCATAATGTGACTGGAGAATATTTACTACGTTATAAGGAGAAAAGTATCAGGACTCGTACAAGTTACACTTACAGGAGCTCTTATATCATCCCTTTATTAATCCAGAGGCATTCATATAAAGTTTCTCCCTCATTTCTTCAACTCTTTCCAGTTTTGCACCTGCTCTCCCTAGTTCCCTGAAACTGTTGTCCCCAATTCTTTATAGCTACTTTATCCAGTTCCCTACAGCAGCGCTCCTCAGTTCCCTTCAGCTGCTCTTCCCAGTGCTCTTTAGCTCCTGCTCTCCCCAGTTTCCTGAAGCTGCTCTTTCCAGTTTCCTATTGTTGTTCTCTCCAGTTCCTTGATGCTGCTCTCCCCTGTTTCCCACAGCTATTCTCAGCTCCCTCTAGCTGCTCTCTCCAGTTCCTTGCAGCTGCTCTCCCCAGTTCCTTGTAGCTGCTCTCCCCAGTTCCTTGTAGCTGCTCTCCCCAGTTCCTTGTAGCTGCTCTCCCCAGTTCCTTGCAGCTGCTCTCCCAGTTCCCTCTAGCTGTTCTCCCCACTTTTTCCAGTCCTCTTTAGCTGCTGCTCTCCCCAGTTCCCTGCAGCTGCTCTTTCCAGTTTTCTTCTGTTGTTCTCTCAAGGTTCCTACAGCTGTTCTTCCAAGCTCCTTGAAGCTGCTCTTCCCAGTTTCCCACAGCTATTCTCCTCAGTTCCCTGCAGTTGCTCTCACCAGTTTCTTGCAGCTTCTCTCCCTAGTTCACTGCAGCTTCTCTCCAGTTTCTTGCAGCTGCTCTCCCCAGTTTTCTTTAGCTGTTCTCCTGAAGTTCCTTGAAACTGCTCTTCCCAGTTTCCCACAGCTATTCTCCTCAGTTCCCTCTAGTTGCTGTCCCCAGTTCCCTGCAGCTGCTCTTCCCAGTTTCTTGCAGCTGCTCTCCCCAGTTCCCTGCAGCTTCTCTTCCCAGTTTCTTGCAGCTGCTCTCCCCAGTTTCTTGCAGCTGCTCTCTCCAGTTCCCTGCAGCTGCTCTCCCCAATTTATTGTAGGTGCTCCTCCCTGTTGCTGTTGTCCACAGTTCCCTGCAGCTGCTTCCATATTCCCTGCATCTCCTCTCCCAGGTGTTCTCCCCTCCCCATATTTTGGGCACCTTTAATACCTGAATCCTATATAGCATGATGCAGACACAGTAAATAGGCATTTGACTCTCTCCCTATGACCAATTCCTTCCTATTTGTTACAGGTTATAGCAGCGTATTAGGAAATTGCAGTAAGTATAAATGTAAGCAGTCATATAAATGTAAGCAATTGATGTAGACCATACATCCCTGTATCCTGAAGGTTAGCTGAGGGAGGGGGAAGGTAAGCTTAAGGGGCAAAGTTAAAGTTCTACATCTCTCGCTCCCCAGCCGAGAAAGGTTCAAGACCTCAATGAAAACTCAGAAATAAGCTTATTTTCCAGCTTTGTCTCCAAGCACCTGCGGTGTCAAGTTTACTTTGAAATGTATCTCCGAGCACCCACCGTTCCAGCTTCCATCTGTATGAAAGCATCTGAAACCCCCGGACTTCTCCGTGTGTCCTGAAGCAAAGAACCAGATCCACACTGGCGGTAATTGAGTTATGTCTGCAATAGCGCAGGAACGCCGTCTGCTCCAGAAGTCAAACCATTCCACTATATTCCGTAAAAGAAGAAGGAATCTTTAAAGGGACGTAGACTCATCCCTTTCAGTCAGACGGGCAAAAATGTTCTTTAAATAATCTGCATTGACCAGATAAATCTAGAATGAAAAATAGAGCAACTATGGAAGAGTTTTAGGATCAGACTACAGTATATATAGGCAATATATAGGCATGACTATGAACTGTAGACCCCAAATACTATTTGCAAAGTTGTATAAATTTTTCACTATAAATGTGCAGGATAAAATAATACTAAGGGGACTTTCCTCTCGGGGTCAAGTACGGTGGATAGATTAGGGGGGTAATTATAAGACAACCCCTTTAAGAGACATCACTGCACCAGGATTAGTGACATGACTGATCTAATCTAGGAGTCTAAGACTCTCAATCTGTACCTGGAGATCGGACTGATGATTCTGGGACAAACCTTCATACCATATACATGCTTCTAGGACCCCTCTGATCGTGGGAGCCAATACTGAAGCTGATCTGTACCGGACCTTCCTTTGCATATTCCCTATTTTTGCAAGCATGTGACCCCAGGAGGTAAGAGAATCCGCCAAGTGGATTGGATAACCAGATATTCGCCAGTTAATTAGTAAAAGCTGCGACGTCCAACGTTCTCGCTGCCCCTGGTATATTGTCTCCTGTTTCCTACTCAGGGCCCAGACTTCCCCGGGCTCCCCGTGGTGCAGTATAGGAATATCAGGCCAGTCTGCATTTATGAGATTTTCTAATATATTTGATTGCTCCAAGTTCTGCGATGAAAGGTGGCGTCTGTGGGTCTGCACTAAAGGGTCATTGATTTAGTGGTCGCGTAGGATATCGTCACCCAGCTTTCCTGGAGTGGCAAAGCTGAGTTGCAGGTTTGCAACGGTCAGAAAGCCGTAAATTGGAAACCACTTTGGTATAGTATACTGATAATGATTCTACCAGGATATAAAACTGCCCCCAAACCCACTGGCAAGCAGGGGGTTAATCAAACACACACACTTGGCTCAGTATATAAGATTCTCACTTCTCATAGAGCTAACAACATAGCGGCTTATTACTTGTCCTCGCTCACTGTCCTTTTATAAGTTTCTGCAGTAACTTTGGGGAGATCGAAATTTTTTTTGGTTTCTCAAACTAAAACCAGATGAGAGACTCGCAGTGTGTCTTCAGTCATTAGGAGCTCTTACCCACTGAGCGATTACTACGTAGATATAGTGCCAGAAGTGCTGCACTCTCCAGTATACAGCCCGCTAATACTCACTGGCAAAGGGGAACATGGATATTCACAATCTATATCGAACCCCACTGGGGTACAGAGCAATAACACGCTGATATTTTGGGTAAAGGACAATGAGACACTGAGATTCAGGGTACAGGGCAAGGACACAGTGACACTTAGGGTGTAGGATAATAATACGCTGACATTTGGGGTACAGGACAATTATACGCTGACATATTGGGTAAAGGACAATGACACATTGACACTTAGTGTACAGGATAATTACTTTTGGGGTACAGGATAATGATACACTGATACTTGGGGTACAGGAGAATGACACCCGGACACTTGGGGTACAGAATAATGACACGCTGACACTTGGGGTACAGGATAATGATACACTGACACTTGGGGTACAGGATAATGACACACTGACACTTGGGGTACAGGATAATGATACGCTGACACTTAGGGTGCAGGATAATGATACGCTGACACTTGGGGTACAGGACAATCACACACTGACACTTGTGACAACTGTCTGGCAGACTCCAGATCTTTACGCCTCCTTCCTCTGCATCTTCCTGACTACCTTGTAGTCCTGATCCCTCCCTGGATCCTCATAGAGATACCTGTAGACATCTCTTCTCCTCCAGAAGATGTTGGTGTTTGGTCATTTTCTGTTTCCTAGTGGCAGGAGCTGTGTACAGTGACGGGAGAAGGACATATACAAGAAATAATTGTTTTCGGGCCTAGAACCAGGAAAAACTGCTTTTCCAAATTAATCCACAGAGAGCAATGAATCCCCAGCATTTCATATCACACTCCATAAAACTCCAGTCATAATCCATAAAACTGACATTATTAGATTAAAAACCCCGCGCTCCCTCTATAAGGCGCTCCCTCATTAGACATGCCATGGTTTTATAACCTCAGACTACCTACCCAATTACTCTGATTAATGCCCTGCTTAATAAGTAGAGCCAGGCAGGTAGCAGTACCTTCATATCTTGGGTACAGACCCTTGACATCCTTAAAGCTCTCATTGGAGACCTCCTGACATCTCAATAATGTTCCATTGGGACTGAGGGATGTTTATAGTGAACCTGTCAGGTGATATCTGCTGCCAAGTCTGAGCATAGAGAGAAGCTGAGCCCTGTGATATACAATATAGGTCTATATAATAGAGGAGAGAAGCTGAGCTCTGTGATATATAGGGTTATATGATGGAGGTGAGAAGCTGAGCTCTGTGATATATGGGGCTATATAATAGAGGAGAAAAGCTGAGCTCTGTGATATATAGGTTATATGATAGAGGAGAGAAGCTGAGCTCTGTGATATATAGGTTATATGATAGAGGAGAGAAGCTGAGCTCTGTGATATATAGGTTATATGATAGAGGAGAGAAGCTGAGCTCTGTGATATATAGGGTTATATGATAGAGGAGAGAAGCTGAGCTCTGTGATATATAGGGTTATATGATAGAGGAGAGAAGCTGAGCTCTGTGATATATAGGGTTATATAATAGAGGAGAGAAGCTGAGCTCTGTGATATATAGGGTTATATAATAGAGGAGAGAAGCTGAGCTCTGTGATATATAGGGTTATATGATAGAGGAGAGAAGCTGAGCTCTGTGATCTATAGGGTTATATGATAGAGGAGAGAAGCTGAGCTCTGTGATATATGTTATATGATAGGGGAGAGAAGCTGAGCTCTGTGATATATAGGGTTATATGATAGAGGAGAGAAGCTAAGCTCTGTGATATATAGGGTTATATGATAGAGGAGAGAAGCTGAGCTCTGTGATATATAGGGTTATATGATAGAGGAGAGAAGCTGAGCTCTGTGATATATAGGGTTATATGATAGAGGAGAGAAGCTGAGCTCTGTGATATATAGGGTTATATGATGGATGGAGAGAAGCTGAGCTCTGTGATATATAGGGTTATATGATAGAGGAGAGAAGCTGAGCTCTGTGATATATAGGGTTATATGATAGATGGAGAGAAGCTGAGCTGTGTGATATATAGGGTTATATGATAGAGGAGAGAAGCTGAGCTCTGTGATATATAGGGTTATATGATAGAAAAGAGAAGCTGAGCTCTGTGATATATAGGGTTATATGATAGAGGAGAGAAGCTGAGCTCTGTGATATATAGGGTTATATGATAGAGGAGAGAAGCTGAGCTCTGTGATATAGGGTTATATGATAGAGGAGAGAAGCTGAGCTCTGTGATATATAGGGTTATATGATAGAGGAGAGAAGCTGAGCTTTGTGATATAGGGTTATATGATAGAGGAGAGAAGCTGAGCTCTGTGATATATAGGGTTATATGATAGAGGAGAGAAGCTGAGCTCTGTGATATAGGGTTATATGATAGAGGAGAGAAGCTGAGCTCTGTGATATATAGGGTTATATGATAGAGGAGAGAAGCTGAGCTCTGTGATATATAGGGTTATATGATAGAGGAGAGAAGCTGAGCTCTGTGATATATAGGGTTATATGATAGAAGAGAGAAGCTGAGCTCTGTGATATAGGGTTATATGATAGAGGAGAGAAGCTGAGCTCTGTGATATATAGGGTTATATGATAGAGGAGAGAAGCTGAGCTCTGTGATATAGAGGGAGATAATATTTTAGGGTTTAATACATTCTATCCAAATATATATCTAGATGAAACTGTATTTGCTGTGTGATGTTATCAGTGTTGGACGTCGTAGAGGCTGCAGGGAGCCAGCAGTCACTTACAGGGCAGTGATACTGGATTAGTCAGGGTGAATAGCTGACATGTGAATGGACACTGTGTAATGCTTCATTTTCCCTGTGGGTGGCGCTGCAGGGAGACTGAACACTTACTGCCAGGTTTCACCACAGATTACAGATGACCGCTGGGATTCTCAGTAGGAGGACATTTTGTTACCAGCTTATTGTTAAGGGACCCCTTAAGGACTGTCCATAGTGGAGACCCCCTTTAAGAAGACAGCGTCTAGAACTAAGAAAGATCTGCCAAAGGCTGACTCTTCACATTCCTAAGATCCAGCATAAATCCGCTCGCACCTTAAGATGGCGACATGAATGATATGTGCGCTGGCAGTGTGATGATGGAGGTGTACCAGTCCGGGGCCCACCGAGCTGACAGGATCAAAGCGCGTCAGCCCACTCATGTATCGCACCTCATAGAGGAGGCTCCGGGGTCTTCTCTGATGATGTCTGACTAGTCACTTCGTTTATCTCTGTCCTGTACCTACAGGGGAGATTTATGAGGACACCCGCCAATTATAGACGCAGAAAATATGTAAATCAAGTCCAGGTTTCAAGATGGCGGACAGACGGATAATGTCTTCAGCATTCATGTGCATTATTTTTCCCAGGATTAGAAAAACATGTCTGATTTTTTCCAGAAACAGCGCCACCCTTGTTCAAGTGTCTGGTATTAGATCAGCTCCTTTGAAGTGAATGGAACTGAGCTGCAATACCACACACTACCTGCGGATAGAGGTGGCGCTGTTTTTAGAGAAGAGCAACAGGACTAGGTCATCCCTTAGTATTTATATACAGAGTGTCGGCTCTCCTGTCTTTGCATTCATTATGAATGCGTTGTGACGATCCTCAGTTATTCCTCCTGAAAATGGGTAATAATTTGACAATCAGATGTTAGCATTCTCTTTCTCTACATGGTTTCCTATTGTTCGGTCAGATTGCAAAAGGACGCCATATCGACCAGGGAAATGGTCATGCCCGGTTGTCCAGGAAGAATAACAGAGGACAAAGGGGTTCTAACCACATAGTCTTTATTGCTTGGTGACATTGAGTAAACAGTTTTACATTCGTTCCTATGGTAAAGACCAGAATTATATAAACAGGGTTTTTTTTCCCCAAAAAACAGCGCCACACCAGTCCACAGGTTGTGTGTGGTATTGCAGCACATCCCTATCCTTTTTAAAGGGGCTGTCCTAGACCAAGGGTAATGAATATCGACCTTCAATATAATCTGTAATAAGATGCAGATCCCGTATTAGGTAGACTTTATGTGTACTGTCCCTTTAAGGATGAGCCGCCCACCGTGGCGTCAGCCATCTTTTCAGCGCTCAGGCGTCACCTGTGACCACCATGATTTATGACGCATACGAGCACCATACCTATATATCGTTCCTCTATAATTGTCAGGTTGCATTACACGTCAGGCTCTTTCCTGGCCGACTGCTTGCACCCCGTCATGTTACCCCCCACCCCATATTAATGGCAGCAATCAGAATATGAGCAGGCAGAGGAAATGCTCGTAATGGGGTCTCAGTCTGGAAATGAAGCGGCACGTCCTCCATCAGGGGCGTTATTGTTTCACCAGCTCGTACGCTGCAGCCGCTTTATGGCTTCTGTTTGCTTTTATGGTGCAACATATTGAATTTTTCCCCTTGCTATTTCAGCTGACATACCCCCCTGGAAGAGGCAAGGGTCTGTAATAGGATGGGGGGTAATTGGTCAGCAATATTCCAGGGTTGTTACCGCCTAGAGACAGGAATGACGGCACGGCGACGGCTTGTTAATGAGTCGGGGTGATTCATTATGCGAGAACTTGTAGGTGTGTATACGATTTAATATCGTGTCCTTTGCCCCTAGTGGGGGGGGGGGGATGTTACTCATCAGCAAGGAGTCCGACCCAAAAACTTAGAAGGTAAGGGCCATCGGATTAGATTGTACAATATGTGATTCAACCCACAACGAGCTACACATAGAGTAGTCATAAATGGGTCATATTGACACCACTGGGACCATTATAGCACTCAATGCCAGTCTGCTGCGCCAAAAGTCAACAAGATATTGTTGTGTATTTGAAAAAAACGTGGTTTCTGGAGACAAAATTATGATTTTACCCCTTTAAAGCATTGGTGGCACCACGTCTTAAGTATACCCTCCAGTGTTGGCCACCAGTCCAGTATTTGGGTGTAATTGTTGTTAAATAACTACATTATAGCACTCAATGCCAGTCTGCTGCACCAAAAGTCAACAAGATATCGTCGTGTATTAGAAAAGACATGGCTTCTGGAGACAAACTTATGATTTTACCCCTTTAAAGCATTGGTGACACCACGTCTTGAGTATACCCTCCAGTTTTGGCCACCGGTCCAGTATTTGGGTGTAATTGTTGGTAAATAACTACATTATAGCACTCAATGCCAGTCTGCTGCATCGAAAGCCACCAAGATATTGACCTATCTTAGGATAGGCATCGTGTCTAGAGAAAAAAGTAGTATTTTAACCCTTGATAAGGCACTGGTGCCGCCACAACTTGAGTGTACCATTCAGAATTGGGCACCAGTCCATTAAAATGATGCGAGAGAGTTCATAATAGAGGTCTATTGTTATCAGCTAATAATTGGGTTTGGGAGGAAGGGTTTGGGTTTGTTGCCATTGGAGCTATGTAATTCCTCATTTATCCTGCGGGCGCACTGTAGGGAAATAGAAACCTGATGACTGGAGGTCCCAGCAGTGCCGTGCACTTTGATAAGCTCATTACGTTCAGCCTTTGCGGGGTTCTGCTTGCAATATTAATGGCGATTTAATGGAAACTTTGCACAATAATAATTTGGGACACCTCCCCGTCTGTTTTCTTGGGTAGATTCACTAGAAATTCCTCATCAGTGGGGGAGGATAGAACAATCACTTAATAACAATCACATCATTTATCAGGACTCTCCATAATTGGCGCGGCGCTCTGCCTTTAATCTTCCCCTTCACAAGTCATTATACTTACACGTTACATATTGCGGAGTACGAGCTCCACATGCCGAGACATAAAAAACATCAAAAATCCTATTTTCCGTAACAAAGTAGTGTTTACACGCTTCCCAAAAACTAATTTTCCATGAAAGGAAGGAGGCCAGTGGCTGGAGATGGACGTCTGCGCTCTCTGGTCCACAGATTGGAGTGTCGACAAGGTGAACACAATATATGACCTTTATTGGACAAAAACGTACTGCACAACGCGTTTCGAGCTCCACAATCTCTTCTTCAGGTGCACAATTACCAGGTGAGGTCAGATGTGTGACCATCTGACACATCTGACCTCTCCTGGCAAGTAATTGTGCACCTGAAGAAGAGCTTGTGGAGCTCGAAACGCGTTGTGTAGTACGTTTTTGTCCAATAAAGGTCATATATTTTATTTACCTTGTCGATACTCCAATCTGTGGACCAGAGAGCGTAGACGTCCATCTCCAGCTGCTGGTCTCCTTCCTTCCATTACCATCTGGTCCTCGGTGACCAGTCTGTGGATTCTGTAGCCACCCCAACCTCTCTGCCTCCTATGACTCATTCACAACACGAAAAGGTGAGGGACCAACTCGGCCATTTCTCTGTACATTCTTATTTCCAACATCCATTGCAAACTCATCTATACTATAAGCACGCTCGGTGTTCTCCCCCTCTTTGTTCTCCTAATTTTCCATGCACATCGGTGCTCTGGCCACCTCACTTCATGGTGGCCCTATGTAAGGGAATGGGACCTGTTGCAGTCGGATGCACAACCCATTGTAAGGTTGTTCCAAGCCCAAGATCATTGGGTGGCCCAGTGGTCATAAACTGACATCATCACATACCCTACTTATGTGCCACATGACTAGGTTACCCCTGTAATGGAGATTTTTAAAGGGTATCGGCCGTTTAAGAGGTAACCAAGGTCTTTAAGAGCAGGTGAATCTTGCCAAACATGTAACAAAAAATTTATGCCCGTGTGTGTGCGTCCTTGCCGTCAAAGGGTTAATAAACGTGGTGCAATTACGAGGTGTCTGCTGAAAGAACTCACCACCCACTTGTAGGGCGGGAGCCCGTGAATCAGTGTAATCTTCCCAGCCGCTGAGCCCCGTCCTGTTGGCCGCGGAGTAGACTGGAGCTGATATTCCAAGTGCGCTGCCCGGCCCAGAACAAGCATCGTGTCAAATTAATGGCTGTGACTTTGACATATCCCAGCCAGGAAAGCCCTCCATAAAACGCGAAAGCCCCACAAGTGCCCCTGGCACTCTGCAAAGAATTTGTCTGCTTTGGCCCCATATGATGGAATAAGATTAATCTTCAGAAATTTGACATGAGCAAGAAATGACTTTTTTTTTTTTCACTTTTATTACCCGGTTTAAGAGTCAACACGTTTAGGGTTAACCCCGTCGTTACCAGCGGGTTCAGTAGACAACAAATGCCATAACGTGAACGTTCAGGTCCGTAGCGGATAAAAATGTCTTCCTATCTTTGAGGGTGACTTAAGACGGCCAACACCATGGACGTGCAGCCCATTTTTCGATGGAACCAACTCAGGACCATGACAGTTGTCGGGAATGTGACATTGACTTGTTGCCCTCGAAATGCGTGAACACCAGTGATCACTGTAAAGTCATGGACTGTCTAGGACCTACGCAACGCCGCCTTAGACAACTGAGTGTACTGCCTAACCATTATACTGGATTCCCATGGTCAGTCGCTAGGCCATACTTATCAACACTTGGCATAGATGTTCTAGGAGAAGAGTGCGCTTCGTAAGGCCATGCACCTATTGACCATGCCCCTATTGGCAGGGTCGTATCTCCTTCTTTTTTGGGAAGTGACTGCCACGTAAAGTGCCCCTATCACATATAAAATGAGAGATTTCAAGCGTATTCCTCTGAGCCCAGATCTAGAGTCTGGGACAGTGATTCCCAAAGTGGTCCTGGTGGACCCCCAGGGGTCCACGGGAGACTCGACGGGGGTCTATGTTGGATCCAGTCTTCACATTTTTTGACGAGTTTTGGGAATATGGTAGAAATGTAGCAGCAGGGGGTCCACCAAAACCAGTAAAATTTTGAAAGTGGTCTACAAGAAAAAAAAGTTTGGGAACCTCTGATCTAGGAGATCCGCCGTCATTTCGGGAGCTTTGTGGACATTTTAAGAGAACCCAATGATTTTGTCAGGAGTAGCTACTTGGCGTAGCAAACATCTAATGGACCTTATGTCTACCATCAGTAGCTAGTGAGTCCATGACGGTCATGGTCTCCCCTTTCTTCATTGGCTTCTTAGTTCGCTATATTCTATCCAGATCCACTTCCATTGTGTTCTCCTCCCTTCGGCCACTTTGCCCACAATTGTCACCAAGTCCCCGTCACCCTGTGGGCTCTTTTTATGTTGTAGGTCATGTGCGTCACCTCCACTACTGGGATCCATTTCATCTTTCATGCACTAAACAATCTGGACCATACCTTGAAGTGTCCTCCTTCCTTTGGCCTACAAGGACCATCTTTGATTCATCCGTAAACCCAATATGGCCTTCTTTTAGATGCGATGCCACATTCTATGTATAGACCAGGACAACGTGTGCAACTAAATATGTACCCAACACTACTGCCATACAGGGCTCCAGAATAGTAGTGGCAGTGTTGGAATGGCCCACCAGAGTAGCAGAGGATCTTTTGGCCCAGGCTGTAGTCCAGCAGAACCCACCAAAATTTGGATTAGCAGAGAGTGGGCCCTGAGATTCATTTTATCTGATAGGCCTGAGGAACCTATCTAGTAGAAGTCTATTAGCAGTCGAGTAAGAAGTTGGCATCACCCATCTACCCCTGTAGGCTCTAGTCCAGCAGAACCCACCAAAATTTGGGTTGGCAGAGAGTGGGCCCTAAGATTCATTTTATCAAGGAGCCTATGAAGAAGAAGTCCATTAGGAGTCAAGTAAGAAGGTGGCATCACCCATCTACCCCCGTATGGCAAGCAGGTTGGCCAGTCCCAGCTTATTCATAACCTTATAGTACATAACAAATGCAACTACTGTGTCCCCTTAATGGGTCTCATGGTGGTTTTCCATTCCCCATGCCCATGGACGTGTTAGCGCTCTAACAGGAACATGTCTCCTTATTTACTAGGTGCTTCTGATCCTCAGCGGTAACCTCAGCTTCCTAAACTGGCTGACCATCGTGCCAAGTATCGCCTGTTTCGATGATGCCAGCCTCGGCTTCCTGTTCAGCTCCAAAGATGGGTCAGCAAAACATCAAGTGTCCAAAATCCAGAAGAAGACGTCTCGTGGAGAGCGGCCAACGAAAAGTTACGGTAAGTCTTGCTGCGGACCCTCCTAACCACTGATGGTGGTGGATGGTGTTATTGACATCTGATATTTCACCCACGCTTGTATGTCTGCGTTTAGCAGAGGGCTTATTACCGGAACCTGTATCCGCAGGAATCATCTAATAATCCAAAATTTGTGCTCGACCGCAGCCCATAAAGTGTCAGCGAAGAAGCTATTTCTATAAATATCCAAAGTCATTATCTGCCCTCATTGGGATTTTTCTGTCTAAATTTAGGGGTCCTGTATTTGTGTTTTCTAATATGGAGGACTCCCTCTCAGGCCTTACTCATAGGTAAAGGGGTTGTCCAGGATGTAGAGTAAACTCAGGGGTGGCCGAGGTGGGTGTAGAACAGCAACAATATAAGAACATCATGTTGTCCAGTCCTGGTCCCTTTCCCCTGGTCATGTCTGTAGCGACAAGGCTCATATAACGGCTCAGACCAGTCATTGGCTTCAGCGGTCACTGGTAAGGAACTGGTGACGTATATGAGTGATGTCACCGGTCCTTCTCCAGGCCACTGAGTGGTCATATGAGCCTCGCCGCTACTGACGTGGCGAGTCCCAACACGGGAGGGAAAGGGAACCTGGACTGGAACACGGAGCACCAAAGATTGTAATGTAAATCTTGGACAAGCCCTTTAAATGATACATTTCTGGGTTTCTGCAGCCACCACTAGGGGGAGCCCTCAAGGGACACACAAATAATTTCAGTTTCCAGAACCCTTATATCTCCCTATATCCAACTACTTGAACTTGTGCTAGCAGTAACTGTGTATAGGTGTATACCAGTGGTCCTAAGGGTCGGACCCCTGTTGATCAGAGTATAGGCTGTCAGTGATATCATCTTGGCGCTCCCCTTTAATAGCGGAGGGCAGGAATCTTGGAGCAGGGGTGTGGGGGCGCTGCTTATCACCCTGGGAAATAAACACATGTAGTAATGGGAAGATACAGGAGCAGATAAGTAGCTGAGCTATGAAGTGACAGTGCGGGGGTGGATGGGTTGGATGGATTATGTCATTACCTCCGGAATGGCCACCACTGGAGCTCCCTTGAGGGATGTCACCCAACTTTCCCAGATGCCTAGTAATGCAGCAACGTAAATAAGGAGTGTATATTACTGACTTGCTGGACAAGTCTGGGAAAGCTGGGTGACCATGACCTTTGATGGTGCTATATTTTCTCTGCAGGTGGCTGATGGGGCCACATCCCTAAAGCCACCCTGGTAATATACTCCATAGATGATAATCTAGTGGGTTGTTACAATGTGTCAGCGCAGGTATCATTAAGGATGTATCACTAATGGTGGCCTATACTCCGCAGGGTCCTACATACGCCAGGTGCTTCACATATCTCTGGGCCTCCTCATCGCCTACCTCAGTGTCCCGGTGGTCCTGAACCTGGTGAGCTCCAGACAGCTGATGAACGCCTCATTTAACCCCCTGAGGATCGTCAACACGTATGGCGCCTTCGGCAGGTACGGCCCTACATCACAGCACCCTCCTTTATGCAGCTGTGGGGAAGCGCAGGGTGTATCAGCACTTAGACAAATAGATAGGATCCCAGATTATACTAGAGGAGGTACTGGTGTCTATTCTGGAGTCTTAGAAAGCTGGGCCACACCAGTATATAGCAGCATTTTAGGATTCTGATACTGCTTTTCAAGGCTCCTGGCAGAGGATGCGTAGGACAGATCAACCATTCAGACGCCCTGAAAAGCTGGGTCACAATCCCTATAAAAATCAGCATGGTACTGTTACAAGCATCTTTGACCCAGCTTTCCAAGGCTCCTGAATGACTAATCTTCCTCTCTATGCTGCAGTTTCATAGTGCAGGCGTATCAGTATAGATCAAGTGACCACGCAGGAGCCTTAGCATGTTGATTTTGTGCATCCTGTAATAGCGTCGTATTGCTTGTCACCCAGCTTTCCCACAAACAGAATAGAGTGATCATTTCTGGAGAGGTTGGACACTTGCCCTACTCTATAGGAAGGTTGGCATTGCCAGCGGAGTCCTGGGTATCCTTGGCCAGGTAGGGGGCACCCCGAGACACAGGGCACATGCGGGATCCTGCCTCGTGTCTTCAGGCCGTTTCCTGCGACGTCCAGCTGTTCCAGGCATCAGGATTTAAGAAGGGACATTTAAGAGACCCAGTGGTCCCATATCGCCCCCTCGTCCAGAGCCTTACACCATTAACCCTTATGTGACCAGGTGTTTGACAATATACTACGGCTTTAATAGGAATCCAAACTGTCTAGCTATTGTAAAACTATAAAACCACCAATACAGTGCCCTTAACTGTGGTTACACAGCTTTCCCAGACTCCTGAGCGTCAGATCTACAATGACGAATCCTATGTTCCTACATTCCTGTGTAACTAAGGCATATTTGATATTCAGAACTTTGGAAAAGTTGGGTAATGGCAATACATTATATAGAAAACGTGCTAGGTTCTCAGTACAGGGGCAGAGGATGTATTTTTAGGGTTTGCTACTTTTGGATAACCCCTCATCTAAAAAATGACCTGCTGGAAGGCCACAGGTAGTCACTCTAGTGTCC
Source organism: Leptodactylus fuscus (assembly GCF_031893055.1). NCBI lineage: Eukaryota > Metazoa > Chordata > Amphibia > Anura > Leptodactylidae > Leptodactylus > Leptodactylus fuscus. The sequence continues at coordinate 13,645,436 of NC_134272.1, read as the reverse complement.
CCTAGTGGAGAAATAGGGTATTACACAGTGTCCAGCACAAAAATGGATACTGATATGTAGATAAACATGGCTGCTTTCTTTGACAAACATCGCCACAGGCGTCCAAAGGTTGTATGTGGTATTACAGGTCAGCGGCATGTAACCTTTGGACAGGTGTGGTGCTGTTCATGAAGGAAAGCACCAGGTGGATTTGCCACTCAGGTGTGTGGGAGAGCTGAGTAGTATCTTCTGCTATGGTATGTGTGCCTAACTAAGCACAATTATCATTCAGGAGTCTCGGAAAGATGAGTGATACCCCTGCAGGATTTGCTGTAATGGCAACAACATTGTATGTCACCCAGCTTTCCCAGAAAACCTTTTCAGTTGTGCTATTTTTGGGGAGGGGCAGTGCCCTATAATACATACATTGCTCTCACCCCCCTCCCTCTTCCCATCAGGGTATTCTGGCCTCCGGCGTTCTGTAATACGATGGAAAATCCAGATTTTTTTTCCCTCTATTTTCCTTTTCCATCTGATTCTGGATTTCATGTTCCTGGCGCGGTGGAAGGTAAACACATGTTAAGGGATTTTTTTGGACAGTGGAGGCCGAGTCTTGTGCCGGGCCCAGGAGGACGGATCTCATCCAAAGCCGAACCGACGCCAAGACAAACAGCTTCTGGCAAAATCCATCACCATAAAATCATCTCTACCTTAAAGTAGTTAATACCCACGGTGGGGGGAGGGGGGCGGCGAGGCGGACAGAGCGCCACCTGGAAAATATATGTGGATGTATATGAGACCCCTGTCCCCTTTTACAGACTCGAGGCTCCAGCTCCTGCTCTGTATATAAAGACCCTCATAAAACATGGCGGTGACGTC